>NC_043714.1:1662145-1691078 GCF_006229205.1 Suricata suricatta
TAGATAGATAGATAATAGATAGATAGATAGATAGATGATAGATTATAAGATAGATAGATAATAGGTAGATAGATAAGAAAGAGAGAGAGAGAGAGAGAGAGAGAGAGAGAGAGAGAGAATTAATAGATCACTAGCAACAAGTTAAAACATATCAACCCAGGTAGACAGCAGGAAAAGCCATTGTTTAAACAGTGCATATGCAGACTGATGTCAAGTTGATAGATACTTACTTGCTCAATATACAGGTGTTTTTAGAAATAAAAAAACAATTATAAAACTGGCACAATTTATAAACTTCAACTGCAGGGAGCATACTGCAAAATGACAATGGTCAGACCACTTAAATTGGCCGTTTTCTTACTTTAATTTCAAGAAATAGTATTTTTGATTATGGAGTGATAAAGTGGATGGACTTCCACTCTTTTCAAAGTTAGAAATCACTATTTCCTGGAAGGTTAATATAAAAATAATTTGAGGTCCGGGTTATGTTTCCATTATGTTGTAAAATAACAAGAAGTGGTCTGTAGATTGTTTTATATATTTAAGATCATCAAATAAAAATTCATCTGAATTCTGCAGTTGAATCTGTATTTCTTCAGACATTGTATACAGCTTCAAAGAGAGAACTCTTAAAGACACAATTACTAATTACTGATCATGACTACTACATATTCATGTGCTCTTCTAAAAACCTTGAAGCACTTTGTCCACATTTCCGTTGCTACAGTTTTTAATGTTTCTTAACATTTGTGATGAGTGCTAATGTGAAACACAGGTTACTTTTTTTTTAACTCAGAGGTATAAAGTGTAATATTTTCTAATTGAGTCACATCTCAGGTTACGGGGCAACTAGTCAGGTAAGATAAGAAATGTGTCTGGCTCGTGTTTATTCATTTTTAGAGAGAGAGAGAGAGTGAACAAGTGGGGGAGGAGCCAAGAGGGAAGGAGAGAGAGAGAATCCCAAGCAGGGTCTGCACTGTCAGTGCAGAACCCAACATGGGGCTTGATCCCATGACCATGAGATCATGACCTGAGCCAGAATCAAAAGTCAGACACTTAACCGACTGAGCCACCCAGGTACCCCACAATGTGTTTGCTCCAAAGGGAGATCATATTTCCACCCCCCAAATTGTACACTTAATCATAAACACAATTAAAATCATAAGACAATTAAAAATTTAACCACTGAAGAAAATTTAGAATATATGAAAACACACTAATATTAATGTCCGTATAAAATAATTTTAGATGGATCATACATCAAACATGAAATCTAAAGACATAAAATATTACATAAAAATATCTTTGTAACCTTGGGATAGGTAAACATTTCATAGTGAAAACACAAAAGACAGTAAACATAATTTAAAAACAATTAGGGGCACCTGGGTGGCTCAGTCAGTTAAGCGTCCAGCTTCAGCTCAGGTCATGATCTCATGGTTGTGGGTTCAAGCCCCATGGCGGGCTTTGTGCTGACAGCTCAGGGCCTGGAGCCTTCTTCAGATTCTGTATCTTCCTCTCTCTCTCTGACCCTCCCCTGCTTGCACTCTCTCTCTGTCTCTCAAAAATAAATAAAAGAAATTAAAAAATTTTTAATTAAAAAAATTAATTGGCCTTAGACAAAATTAAAACCTTCAGCCCATCAAAAGACATCATGAATAAAATGAAAAGGAAGCATACATGTTGGAAGAAAATATTCACATAGAAAAATTCATTTAGAATAAATAAAGAGTTCCTACAAATTAATAATCAAGAACAAATAGTTAAAAATGGGCAAAACCTTAGACTCTTCACACACAGAAAATATGTGAATAGCCAATAAAGATGTGAAAAGGTGCCCAACACCATCTGTTGTTAGGGAAGCATAAATTAAAAGCATAATTAGATATGTTTCGAATCTACCAGAAAGCATATTAAAAACTCTGACAATAAATATCAGAGAGCATTGGAGTCACTGAATTTGTCACAAATTGTTGGTGAGAATGTAAAATTTTACAGCCACTTTTACAAAACTATCTGGTAGCTTCTTATAAAGTTAAACATATCCTATCTCCACGACTTAGCAATTTCATCCCTAAGTATTTACCCAAGAGAAATGAAAACACTTGTCTACAAAAATGACTTGTACATGAATGTTCATAGCCATTTTACTCTTAGTAGCTAAAACCCAAAAATGACCCAAATGTCTATCAACAAAAGAGTGGATAAACAATCTGATAAAATCATATGATGGGATATTCTACTCAGCAATAAAAAGAAAAAAGGGAATAGGCTACTTAAACTACCTATCCGTGCAACAACATGGGTTAGTTGTGTGTGTGTGTGTGTGTGTGTGTGTGTGTACACACACATATAAAAGAAGTGCTGAAAGCCATTCACAAAGAATACCTCATGTATAAGTCCATTCATATGGAGTTAAAAGTAGGCATGACTTTTATACTGATCATGGTGATGTAAGTCAGAGCGATGGCTGTTTGGGGAGGATGGAAGGGATACAAAGGGGTGATGAAGTGCTATACACTTTGAGTGGGGTGCTGCTTACACAGGTGTAGACATTTATCAGCACCATCCAGTTATACACTTAAGATATGTGTCTTCTACTCTATGTACATTTTACTTCTACAAAAAGTAATGAAATTGTAAATAACAAAAACAAGTTGGGTGATTTCAACTGTCCTCAACTATAACTGTTGAAATTTTAAAATAGGTTTGAAAACATTATTATGTTCTTGATCTTAGATTTAATAGAAGTGAAAGTTCTTCAAAATACCCCACAGGAGGCACGGAAATGAATTTGTATTTCATGTGCTAAGTGATGTGGTGGAACATTGTCATAAGTGATATTTACAGCAACCTCATGGAGTTTGTTTAATGATCCTCACTCCACAGAGGGGGTGAGTCAGGGAGACGCAGTAAATTGAAATTGCGAGAGACTATACAACTAACCAGAAGGAAGATCACAACTCAACCTCAGATAAGTTCACTCCAGCGTCTAGCTCCTTTCCCCTACATCGGGCTGTAGTTCCTTCATCCTCCAATAAGCAATATTTGTTGGAACTCAGTGTTCAAAAAGAAGCTAATTTCAAGAAAAAAAATAAATCTTTATACTCTTCTAGAACCCCTGCCTTTTCTTGTTTTTTAGTGGAAGAAACTATCCTGATATCCGTGCACAGATTTGGGAGCCATATTGAACAAGTTGGAGGAAAACTAAGGCAAAGGAATTTAAAATAACATACCATCATCTTTCAAGAAGCACATATCATATAAAGTCAATTAATTCTCTCAGCTTTCTTCTTTCTTATATTCTAGGGCAGGGCCATTTGTCCATGAATTCGTGAAATTTTGGTGTTCCTTAAGGTTCTATATTTTTGTCTGTCTATCCTTTTAACTCTAGCTGGAGGCCTGTTTTCCAGTTTCTTCACAGTTCTATGTGTGCCCCAAGCACTTTACTATAAATGTGTTTAAAACCAATACCATCAAATTTTCCTAAAATGAAATTATTTCTTTGTGTTTTCTGTTTCCAGAATGGCACTGTGGCCGCATCCTGGCCCTCACCTGCCTCACCTAGATCTCCTATCCATCACCAGTGGCTTCCATATTGCAAATTAATGGACACTGTTTTGAAGCAATTGGCAGATCTTCTTCCTTGGCTCCTCCCTGTTCCTTTATTCCTCAGATGCCACATTTGTAAAGTCTTCTACTGTACTGTTTGCTCAGACCCCCATTTCTCGTGCTGGCTCTTGCTCTTCTTGATTTCTAAGTGTTGGCTCAGCATGCCAGGGGCTCACCCCTTCATGCTCCTTGCATGTCTCTGTACATCGTATCAGTTGATCAGCTCATGTAGGCTCTTGGTGCTAACTATCATATCACATTAGTAATACCTGGAAGCGGCATCTCCAACCTGAGTTCCAGACTCTATCCTGAGCTCTGGATAACTGTGTTCATCTCCACGTGATTGTCTAAAAGGCATTTTTAATTTATCCAAATTGAAGCCCTTGGTCTCTACACCCTGACACACAAGACACCAGATTCAATTTGTTGTCATCTACTCTATTCCAATCAGTGACATTTTCAGTTGCTCAGCTGCTAAGATCTTGAAGTCATTCTTTTATTTTAGTCATTTACTCATAAGCACATTTTATCAGTTTTGCCTTTGAAATATGAAATTTGAGCTCTAGCACTGTCATTTTTGTCCACGCTCTTATTTTCTCTCTCAGAGATTTGCAATAACCTTCTAACTTAGCTACTTGTTTCCACTTTGACAACTTCAGTCTTTATTTCATAGAACAGCTTTTCAACATGAAAATCAGATATGTCACATTCTACTGAAAATCTATAAATAGTTCCCCCTCATTTTTGAAATAAAACACAATGTCCTTCAAGCCTTGTGAGTTCTTATATGAACTGGTCTCCACTCACCTTTCTGATTGCATTTCCTATGACTTCCCTTTGTCTCTCCACCTCATTCACCCAACTAAATCCATAATGGTCTTTCCTTCTGTTCCCAAGATTTGTTCTTCCTCAGAGCATTCATACTTGTTCTTGTTATCTGGGATTTTCCTCACAGTGATATAATGTGTTCCTTCATTTAGACTCCACCCAAAGGACCCCTCCTCAGAGAGGTGGTTTCTTATTCCCATACTTCAATTGGTTTCCCCCCAACACTCTTTTGGCTTAGTTAGTTTTATTTGTTGTATATTTCCCTATTGGAAATTATATTAGTAATGTGTTTGCTCATTAGTGTCTATGAGATCAAGGACTTTGTCTTATTAACTTTATGTATCTTCATGATATTAGGTCCTGGTATATAATATACACTCAGAAAATGCCTTTGAATGAATGAATACCATCTGTGTGGTAAGAAACCCAAATATTCAATGCACACTGAACATTTACAAATTGAATATTGGCTTTTAGCATGTCTGTGGAAAACTATCCATAGAACAAAACAAAAGCAAACAAACAAAAAATGACCAACACTCATACACGGTAAATAGCAGGCATCTATTTGAAAATGTATTTAGGGGGTGCCTGAGTGACTCAGTTGGTTAAGAGTCCAGCCTCAGCTCAGGTCATGATGTCCCAGTTCTTGGGTTTGAGCCAGTGTCTGATTCTGTCTGAATACTCAGAGTCTAGAGTTTGCTTCAGATTCTGTGTCTTCCTCTCTCTGCCCCTCCTCCTCTCATGCTTTCTCTAAAAATAAATAAACACTAAAAATTTTTTTAAATGAAAATACATTTAGGATTTCAATCCCTACCTTCCCATTCTATTGCAGATAGGGATATGACAGTCCATTAAGTGTCAATATTCTTGAAGCCCACAGGATTCTTAGAGATAAAAATAGCAGCAAGTGCCTGACACATAGCAACTACTCTATAAATAACTATTACACTGAACTACATGTTGGAAAATTTGTTCTAATCTTAGTTTGTCATTTGGCAATGTATGGATCCCTGATTTCTAGATTGTAAAATTAGTTTCCCACTACTGTTTCAGAATTTGGTAATTAGTACCTGTAAACTCAGTACGAGAATTATGCCTTTTTCCCTCAACTCTTTTGAAAGATTTTTACAATATGTGTGAGTTGTGGAGTCATTAATACTGCTCCTAACATGATACTGGTATAGAAAGCACTGTTGATCCTCAGTAGTCATTTGAAATATATGTTCAGGAGAAAAAAATACTCCTACCAACATAGGCATGATTTTAATTCATGGGCATTGTTTATTGTGGCTCTTGGAAGAATTACAAAGTGGTTCATTTTGTGATCTTGGTTTTGATGAAATATTCATAGACTCCTTTACGAGTCTGAATGAAGACTTGTGAATTTTGGACAATGAGCTTTCATAAATATTCATTGAAAAATCATAAACACTTCATCCCTTGTATGGAAAATGTAATTAATTAAAGGTAAAACAAATGCTTTCCAAGTATTCCCATCAGATATGAAAGAGTGGATTCTGTTATATTTTTTCTAAACCTAATATGGATTATACTTTATAAAAAAAAGCAGTGAATTTGCACTCATTGTATGTTTTGATAGCACAAGCACTGCAGAAAAGACATGCTAATTTTGTTAGAGATTCTAAATAAAACTTCAAATTTCAGTGTAGGATGCTACACAAAAGGACTATGCTCCCCAAGAAAAGCTGCTACAAAGGCAAGCTGTATTTTAATGATCAAGGAAAGTTAGTTTTAATGAAGTTTGCTGAAGGGAGCCATTCACAAACTGTAATATGATTATGTACTCTGGTCACCCAACACCAGGAGATAGACCCCCCTGGGGATTTACTAAAAGAGGTTGCAAATAGTTCATGATCTTTCACAGATGTCTAATGTACAATTAGAGATTAATTTAAAAGTAAAAGGAGAACACTAATTGGGTTAAATTGGTAACAAGTGGTATAATGTGTCATGTTTTCCAAATGCATACAATAATTTAAAGATTCCTATTTATAACACCTTGAAAGATATTTAAATTGTAATAGCTCTATTTTCACAAGAAGAAATAAAGACATGAGAGAGTTATTTCCTATCCTGATTACCACAGCACACTTAGACAAATTCTAGACCAAATGGACTGGTTTCTGAATTTCGCTAGCCTTCTTTACCAATAGATATAAATGAAAATTATATATTGTGGGGACTAAACACAAGGACATCTGTCTTGGTTTATATGATGAGCTCAAAACTCTCCCTGGACACACTGAGTTCTAACTATCGATCCTGAAATGTGAATTACATTTTTTTCCAATTCTGTGAAATGCAAGGATTAACAATTTATAATTAAATGGTATATTATACATCATTTATTACAACTTGTGATGCTATGCTGTGTTATTTAAATTCTGTGTTTAGACATTCTTCTGTTGCTTGAGGGTCCTCATTTGGAATATGTGAGAGATGAAGGCAATGGAAGCATTGCAAGCAAGATACTGCATCAATGCAACTGCATTGGAAACCAAAAAGTAAAAGATCCGCTTGCTGGAAGTATTTAATCAAACTTACTGAGCATATTAAATGTGCATTCAAAGAAAAATGTGTTTTAATTACAGCTCAAATGCCGTCTGAATACTAATATGACAAAGACGGAAGCACTCTACTTACCTTATCTCCATATTCTACAGTTAGCACATGCTTGCAATTCGATATCTAAAAAATACTTCAGCTACAAAGGTTTCTTGTTTCACCATAAGAAAAGGTACCAGAAAAGGTGACTGGTATATTTATGGAAGCAAAAGCCTTAAGGAAATCTTAACCTTAGAAATCTCCTACTCGAGAAACATGTTTGATGAGCTCCGCACTGAGACCCTCCCTCTGCCCCACCCCGGCGCCCTGAAAGCTGCTTCCACCACATACAGATTCTTCCCAAGGGACTGTGTGTGAAATTATCTCCACCAATTGGACTGTAAACAACATAAGGTCAGGGATGTTGATTTTGCTTCCCCACTATGCCTGTCAAAATAATGATGTGGAATGAACCACTGTTTTTTTTTGTTTGTTTGTTTTGCTTTGTTTTTTTGAGAAAAAGAGAGAGCAGGGGAAGGTCAGAGAGAGAGGGAAGTACATCATCCAAAGCAGGCTCCAGGCTCTGAGCTGTCAGCACAGAGCCTGATGCAGGGCTCGAACCTACGAATGTGAGATCATGACCTGAGTGGAAGCCAGACGCTTAACTGACTGAGCCACCCAGGCGCCCCAGAAACGCTGTTTTTATGGCTCCAACAGAAATGGACACATTCCATGAAAAGAGGAGTGTCCTGTCTCCATACTTTAATGTGAATGAAAACACTGCCGCAGAGAAGTCTGTATTTTCTGACTGGCTCTTTTACTCTTACAGTTGCCTTCCAGTGTTATTATCTTGCTTCCAGATCCTAGGTCCAGATATATTCCATGTTTCTCAGGGTTGCAATGAGAGGATAGGATAAAATCGAGAAAAACCCCAAATATTTGTGACTCTAAATAAAGTGGGGGTAGGGGGAAGGGGATGCATTAGGGAGGAAAACATGGCTTAACCAAGAAATAGTTAAAACCATCCAATATTTGTACACATTCACCAATAATTTGAAATGAATGTGGACTCATGAAAGAGTATCACATTTTTCTTTGACTTCAGTATTATATATGCATAGCTAGAAGATTGTGTCATATGTTGAGATAACTCTGTTTTCACCAAATGTTTTACTAATATTTTCCCTCAATTGTAACTAAAATTGTTGTTTTACAGAGATTTACTATGGAAGCACCTAAAATTCTCCTTGCATGATTTTGTAATTGTTTGCCATGTGTTTAAATACATATAAAGGTAATACTTTAGAAAAGTGTTGTATGATTAATGTAACATTAATTGCTTGTGTATTTCTATCATTAACTATATAATTACCTTGAACTACTGATCCTGATTATGGAAAAAAACTATTTATAACGTCATAATGGATTTGCAATACAAGTGAGTTTTCTATGGCTTCTGGCAATAGCTTGTGATGATTCTGTTCCTTTCTTGTGATGAAACTCATCAAGATACATGGTTTTCCCTGGGCTGAAGTTCAAACTCCACCTTGAGCTTTGGAGTATCTATAAAAGTTAATATTTAATCTGAAAGTTCAGTACTGTTTATTTCCATAAGAGAAAAAACAAGGATGGTAGTGAAATATTACTATGGTTGAAAATTATATCCTCAATTAGGCATAAAGAATGAAAAGTACAACAGGATAACACCACTGTTTATCTATTTTTTCTTTTTATATGTAGGTCTCATTTAAAATTTTTATTTCAGATAAATAATGTACAATGTAATGCTTATAGCAGTATGAGTTGATTTGGGCTCTTTGATAATTATAAGAGGCTATTAAAAATGCATTTTGTATCTCTACCTCTAAAGCTCATTTTGTCTGGCTTTAATTCTGAACAAGAAATTGTTTTATGTAAGTTTAGTCAAGAGATCAGTGAAAAGATGACTTCAGGGTGTGAAGTTTTATGTCAGAAACTATGTGTGTCATATTCCAGCAATGGTAATGCCTATATCGATGGGTAAAGATAAATCAAAATAGATATAACTCAGGATATTCAGTTAAATGGATAATTCATGTCCAAAATTAAAATTTTGGTCCTTAGCATAAAATTTGTGTTTGAAATCTTCTATTTAGTAAGGCGTCTGAGCGATTCTATAAAGTAATTGATGAAGAGAGAGCTGGTGTAAAAAGATGATGCTCAAGGCTTCCCTCTGGCCCCATAAACCTTCCCGAGTGGATCTCACAGTCTGCTTCCCGGGGAACCCAGCCAAAGCCAGTATGGCTTAACAGAGCCAAGAGACTGGAGCTGGCTGACCCTTCAGCTGGCGGATAATGTGGCCTCTGTCACTGGTGGTCGGTGGAGTGCCAATTGTACCAACATCAGGCTCTAAGCAGTTTGTTATGGGCTGAGCTGTGTTCCCCTGAAATTGAAGGGTTTTTAAAAAATGTTTATTTATTTATTTTCAGAGGGAGAGAGAGAGACAGAGAGAGAGACAGAGAGAATCCCAAGCAGGCTCCTCCCTGTCAGTGCTGAGGCTGATGTGGGCTCAATCTCAGAAGCCATGAGATCATGTCCTGAGCTGAAATCAGGAGTTAGACACTCACCTGACTGAGCCACCCAGGTGGCCCCCACCCCCAAATTGAAGTTCAAACCCCTCATTCCTCAGAATAGGACTCTACTTGGAGATAGGGCTTTTAAAGAGGTAACCAAGTTCAAATGTGGTCGTTAATGTGGGATTCTAATCTAATATGGTAGAAAGATGATCAGAACATAAACACATACAGAAGCCCGTATGAAGATTTAGAAAGAAGAAAGCCATTTACATGTCAAGACGAGAAATCTTAGGGGCTCTTGGGTGGTTCAGTCGGTTAAACATCCAACTTCAGCTCAGGTCCTGATCTCGTGGTTTGTGAGTTTGAGACCCACATAGGACTCTGGGCTGTCAGCTCAGAGCCTGGAGCCTGCTTTGGATTCTGTGTCTCCCCCTCTGTCTGCCCCTCCCCCACTCATGCTCTGCCTCTCTCTGTCTCTCAATAACAAATAAATGTTTAAAAATTTTAAAAAGAGAGAGAAAGACCTTAGAAGAAGCTAAGTAAGCAGATACCTTGGTCTTAGACTTCTAACTCCACACGGTTCTGAAAAAATAAATTTTTGTTTTAAAGCCACTCAGTCTCTACTACTTTGTTATAGCAACCCTAGCAAACAAATACACAGGACAAGTGTTCAAATGTTTAGCAATGGTGAACTGGGATAGGACACCAGTGGACAGGGAGGCATTGGCATTCCCAGCATCTCAGGTGTCTGAGAGAAAGTAACAATCCACAAGGCTGTGGACTGAGCTGTCTGCAGCTGGACATCACTGACACATTGGAGAAAATCTGCAAAAGGAAGCAATGATGTCTAACTGATGTAAGGTGCATGGTAAAAGTCAATTGGTTATCTGGCAGCATATAAAAGGACTATTATCTTCTGCACCTAAAAGGCAGAAGAAAAACTGAGGGTAGACCTCAAAGAAGGTTGAACTCTCAACCGTGGCAAGTTGGTTTCTCCAAGGCTAGGGTCTCAGTTGCAAACAAACAAACAAACAAACAAACAAAAACAGACATTGTGATTTGTAATAAGGACATCTGAGCCAATGCATGAAAAAAGGTTAACCACCAAAATTGTCCGAAACCTTCTGTGTCTGCAGAAATAGACAACTATTCTTTATTAAAATAAGAGTTCCTCTTTTGCTTGACGGTAATGCTAAAATGCAAAGGGAGTGCACTCTAAATGAGTTGCAGGATTTTTCAACATGGACCTCGGTGAATACAAACGGAACCGGGCCCTTCTGGCCCTTCTGGGTCAAGTCGGCTAATGGGAGAGTTTATTGATAAGGGTGACTTTTCTCACGATGTAGGATCTAACACCCCAGCAAGGCCATCATACAACAACGTCAATATGCTGCCAGGATGATTCCTGGAAGCAACAATGGATGCCAACGCATCCCCGTCCACTGCTGTCCTATCCCAGTTCACCACTGGTAAATGTCTTACCAGTTGTCCTGGTTCTTTGTTCGCTAGGGCTGCTGTAATGACAATGTAAAATAGGAAATCCAGAATCACTGTGGAAGACGGCTGAGGTAGAAATTGGCATGCTGGAGTAGATATCCTACATAAGGCCAGAAAACCCAACTGATTACATTTCCCAGTGATCTCTATTTTCACAAAATGAGAAGGAGCACATTGGAGAGAGAAGCACCAGATTCACTGAGAAGTATAGTGAGGACTTTGTAGTTCAAGACTCAGAATAAAAGGTTACGTTATAGATTTGACTCCCTAATTGCAAGGGGACTAACCAGAGCCCCCAGAGGAGGCTGGGTGATGGCACATAACCATCAGAAGCTTGGCGAATGCAAGTATCAGAATAGGTGGGAAGGTCAGGGGAGCTGCAAAGGAAGTCTAACCTACAGTGATGTGGCTTGTAGAACATGGTGTCCTAAGGCCAACATGGACGGTCAGTCTCAAAAGGGTTACTTAATGTATACAATTAAGATAAAGCCAAGGATTCTAACAGCAGCTCATTAATAAATACCCATAATTCCTATTCTAGTTTCTGGATCCTAGACAGTTCTCTTACCTGGAACTCGTTGATCTAAGGAGGGCTAGGTTCCCATGAGTTAGGATCCTGTAACATGGAGTGTGTATCTGAAAATAACCCACCTAAGTCTTCCCCAATGACCGTAGGGGCATTCCCACACCACAGGATGAGAATATACAGACATATGAGGACTTCTAAACAAAAGTACTATGTTGAAACTGATTCTCAGGAATCAGAAACATCATCATTACATTTTTGTTAGAGTGGATGTAGACCCCAGGTCATTAGCAGAGCTCTGACCCAGGTCTGGGTCATGCTTGCTTTGTCCACTGGGCCCAATGACATTTCCTTGGTTGGCAGAATGACGGTATTTGTCACTATCCCCGGTATAGGATTTACTGGTGGGGAAGGCCAGACAGAAGCCTCCAAAACTGACCCCAAACACCATGGCTAAGATAGTGAACTTTTAAAATTGCACCTTGGGAAGAGTAGTTGATACTAATTCTATTTCTAAGAACATGAAGAATGTGAGTGGTGCTCGTCCTCATATATGTGTGTAATCTAATTGCTTGGTCCCTACAGAAAACAGCTGTATCCTACAGATGAAGATGGACTTCCAAAATCCCCTGGTTGGGATAAGTCTGGAGAAACCAGGCATAAGCTTCCAGGAGTCCCTCCCCATAGCATCACTTGGAACATACTAAATTCCCCAAGGAAAGATGTGACAACATGTGTGGAGTGTTACTTACCAATCAGGGAAGCTCATCTAAGCCTTGGAGACCAAGGCTCTTAATGAGCATCAGTCACACAGGCATACAGCCCCTGTGGACTTATCTCGGTTACTGAAACCCCAGACCACCACAAATCACACTGTTAGGATAAATCCTCTAGTCAGCTGGCACAGCTTGGCTCAGAGCCAAAGAAATGCAAAACCACTCTTATGAAACAGAGCATTTCATGAGCTCATTTCCCAGGAGCCAGCCAAAAGGCAGTCCTAAAAATAGGTCTTTCTGGGGAATGTGCCTTCCCCACACAAACATCCTCAGCTTAAGAAGAGCAAAATGAGCAGTGGCTCATGAAACTCAAAGGGGAAGATTTGTGAAGTCCTCCCGGTGAGAGCATTTGGACTAGAAGAGGTGCTAGTCGAGATTCAGGAAACACAAGATGAGCAGGAGAGCGTGGGATCATAGCTATCTGATGTGACTTAAATCCAGCTGCTGTGGCAGGGATTACACTTCATCCCATTCACCTTCCTCTTGTAAGTTTTCCCAGGAAAAGAAATCGACTTGAGTCTCCAAAGAGGTGTCTCCAAACTCTTGAAAGCACTTAATTCAATCAACGTAAGGGGTGGCATCTGGGAACCTGGTTGTGTTCCCGTCAGAAGAGCAGAGCTCACCCCCAGCAGCCATGACTTCTTGCTGGTGACTTGCGCTGCCCTCTGGGGATCTCTGTCAACTGGGCACACACTCCCCCCTCCACTGGCATGTGTCCCCCTCGAGCAGCTCACATTCAAAGACTTCTTGATGTACAAGAGCAAAGGCCTGGTGCCTTGCTTCAGTTACCGACAGTGTAGAAGCACCATCCTATTGTCTTCATGAAATCGTCAAGGAAAGTTCACAGGGCACTCTGCTCACTGCCCCCTTTTCATTCGTTTGGTTTTTCAGGGGAGAGGAGTCTCCAGTAAAATTGTAGGCAGATCCATGTGTTTTCCTAGGAGCAGAGCTTAAGACACATACAGTCAGATCATCAGATACTCCATGCATTCAGATTAGGATCTTGGTATCAAAAATCCTATCAAAACATCAAGATATCATTATTTGATATTTTGCCTATCAAAATAAGCAGACTTCTTGTATGTAGATTTGGGATTTGTGGGAAATTAGAGCAATTATATTATGGCAAAGAAAAATGATGTGTAGGCGTTTGATCTACTATTTAGAATTTAAATAAAATCTAATCTAAAATTTAAAATCTAAAATTAAAAAAACTAAGTCCCATGGCTTTGTTTTGTTTTGTTTGCTGTTCTTACAGATGCTGTGGGAGACACAAAGTGTGTTCGTGTCTCCAAACCGTTTCATGTGGCTGCAAGAAGTTGTTACATCGATCATTACAGAGAGCAAGTACCTAACTCAGCAGGCGTAGGACTCACAAGCCAGAAGCACTGACTTATGGATATTTATCTATGCCTCAAATCATGAAACCAAGAGAAAATTGAAGTCCTTTTGACTCTAGCATATTTATTACTGTCGGTATATTTGCTTCCCTGCATCTCAGCATTTCAGAAGAAAAAGGCACTTGATGAAGTAATTGTTGGGCATCTCGTCACAAGCTCTTCAGACTCTGTCCTGCCAGTTCTGGAGAAGGTAGGGTGCTGAGCCTTGGGGAATTCTGCCAATTATTTTGCTTAGTTATATGCCTACTAAAGGAGGAAAACAATGACAGCAATTTGAAAACTGGCACCTAAGAGAATCCTAAAGATAGAGCCTAGTGAGAAATGGTCTTTGCACCAAGAATGGAAGGCATCTTCTCCTGTCCATGCATTAGCACTGAGGAAGGATCTACCTGCCACCCTCATGGGTCTGAGGCTTTGTAGATGGTGGGGGGGGGGCATCTCAAGAATTAAGAAGTGATCAATCCATGTTTTCACATTGTGACTCATGTTTGGAGACGGATCTGGGAGAATGTGGACCAAAGGAAAGAAGGATAAAGACTGGGACTATTTTTTTTTAAGTTTGACTATTTGCATCACTGGCAAGGGACTCCCTGGCCCATCCAGTAGTAACAAGATATGAGGGAGTCATTGAACTTAATTTTCCTTTGCTTCAAGGGATCAGGGAAGAGAGCAGAAAAGAAAGACTCGTAAGTCAGGTACTCAGTGTAAACGAGAGCAAGTGGTGGGTGGGATAAATCAGCTCAATGAAGCAAGGTTCCTGTTGGGAATAGGAACAGTGGGGTGTGGTGGTACCCTGTGCTCCTGGCAGGTGGGGACCCATCGCATGTGGGAAACCAGCACTCTGTACTACTCACTACAGAAGTCGGAGTGATTTAATGGTCAGTATATAAATGGAATAACAATAACAGGATACAGTGACTAAAAATAATTTTTATTTCATTCTCATGTAAGAACTGTTGTGCTACCCCATGAGTTGCGACCTTACCTCTGGCTAGGAGTCCAGGGCAAGTGGATTGGTCTTTACAGAGATGATCTCGAGGATGGACCACTTCACTTTTCACATTTCACTAGCCCACACCAATTCCTAGCTGCCAGGGAGGCTGAGATAGGTAGTCGTCAGTTAGGTGGACCATGGCTAATAAATACTAAAAAGAAAAGAATAGAATAGTTCCTAAAGTATAGTTAGCAGTGTTTGCTGCAAGGATATGTTGTGTCTGTATGTAGCTTGATGTCCGCCTGTGACTTAGTAAGATGGGCTCCACTGGGAGCTCTGGGCTGGAGGCGTGGTCAGAGCTGACCGAAGGGCCTTCGTCATATTCTGCCTGGCTGTGGCCTGGGCAGGGGCTTCCTTGTTCAAGGATAGTTAGTTCCTGCCACATTCTAAGCCCAGTTCCTTCTGGGTGGCTTTCTGGTTGTACAATACCTCTCAGGACAGTGTGTGCGATGTTTCGTGGTGTGGGGTGAGAAGTGGGATTTGTTGAGAAAGCTTGTGAGCAAAGGGTCCGTGAGAGAAGGCACGCCTAGCCCCAGACTCTCATTACCCCCTAAGAGGCGCACCGGGCTAGGATTCTCTGGTGACCATGCCACGGGACTTTGCTCCTACAATCCCCCTTCTTAGGGAGGAACAACACTCCCAGTGCAGAACTAAGCACATTGCTTGTGTGAGGGCGGATCGGATTTGGGTGCCGACTTTTCAGAGGAACTCTCTGGGAAGGCCAGCAGCTGTTGGGATGTGTGGCTGAGGCAGTTTTAGCTCCTCACGCCACGGAAAGCCCACCTTCTGCTGCGCTCCCACTCAGGCTCTCCCCTGGCCAGCAATGCCATGTCAGCTCCCAGGATTGCACTGGATGGTCTTGCTTTTCAGACCACACCTCTCTGTGTCTCCTATTGATTTTATGGCCTGATCACTATTCTCCTACTCACTCACTTCGCTGCTTGAATATGGAATTGGTTTCTGTATTGTACAACCATGATAATTGCCTGATATACTACATGTAACTCAGAGAAATAGGAATTTTTAAATATTTATTTTTGAGAGAGAGAGAGAGAGAGAGAGAGACAAAGTGTGAGTGGGAGCAGGGCAGAGAGAGAGGGAGACACAGAATCTGCAGCAGGCCCCTGGCTCTGAGCTGTCAGCACAGAGAGCCTGATATGGGGCTCGAACCCACGAATAGTGAGAACAGACCTTAGCTGAAGTCAGATGCTTAACCAACTGAGCCACTCAGGTGCCCCAGAGAAACATGAAATTTAAACAAACAATTGAATTATATATTTTGGGACTGGACTGGATTTCAAATAAAATATTATTATTTCCATTTTATATGTCAGTTACAGGGCTCAGAGATATTCAGTAACTAATTATTGATAATTTCCCCACAAAATTTATGAAGTGAAATAGTATTTTAATGCATATTGTCATGCATTTTTTAAAAACACACCTGGTACACACGTTTGTTTGCAGTATTAGTTATTAAGCACAGAGTAATCAGTGCTTACTACGGGATGTTTGCTGTTCTGGATATTACCAAATATTTAAAAACCCTGACATCTCTGTGAGCACTCAGATATCACATAACTGCAGACTGGAATTAGATATAGGCATGTAGGTTTTCTGGTATGCCCACATACTGAGCTCACACTGCATACTTGGTTAATTGTCTGTGACAGCACAGCGTCATGATGAATTATCTACAAGCTTCACCATTTTTCTTACCATAGATTTCCATGCTCTACAAGACAGCAATCTGATAGCCACTTACTACTTCATTCAATGTCAGCACAATTAGAAAGTAATAGTATGTTACGTGTGATAAATAGATCACCTTTCACAGAGGTTGCAGTTGACTTTAATTAGTACTTATTTTTCTCTTATAAATATTTCCTCTTCCCTTATGAAGAATCATTTAGCAGTATCTTGCAACTTTCGCACAGAAATTTGTGAACGATGGCCCCCTCTTCCATGTTGGTCTGTAGTGTGTCCTCATGGCTGGACAAGCATTCTCTTATTAAAATCAAAGAGAAATGTTAGCATCACTTAAATCAAGGGCAAAAGACTTATGAAACTATGGTTAAACTAATTTTAACACATAGATATTGAAAAAAGTAAGTCAGAAAATAATTGGGTAAAACTTAATCTCATTATGGCACAACTATAGCACGGAAATCTGAGCCCTGCTATGACATTTGAACTTGTAGCAAAGGGTGTAATCCTCATTACCACACATAGGAGGAGTATGTTGGCTTTGTCATAGTTTTAGAACAAGAGCTGCTGTATGTATCAGGTTTGTGTTGGGTATTGCTAAAGCAAAAGTGAATAGGGTGTTCTCTGCTTTTGAGGAATTCACATACTAACGTGTGACAGAAACAAATACCTGTATAAGTGTGAGTAGTGTCATCACAGAAAAATGCAGAAACTAGAGGCAGGCAGGGAGACCAGGACAGAGGCAGCAATGTAGTCAGCGGGTGCGACCCAGAGGGGAGAGAAAATACAAGTGAGCCCCCACTCAAAATGAGCCTGAAAACATACCTTCAAAACTTATGAAGAAACCTATAGTAAGAGAGACAGCCAGTGTAGCTACAATTGTGACAGAAAGTGTACATGTAAAATTAGGAAAAAATAATACAGCTATAAGATGAATCAAAACAGCAAAATGAAAGGGATGCAAACAGATGTGCCTTATAAAACAGCTGGTGCTACAGGATTAATCCAGACCAGTTGGAGTCCAGGGAAAAAGAAAAAATCTAGGGGGAAAGTGACCAAAGCGTCTAAAACATTCGTGTTGATAAAGAAAGATGAAAGCCCAGATCCCCTGAGAAGACACCACAATCATGATTTTGTATCCATCTTTTCACATAGCTTCAAGACCTGAGAAACTAAAAATGACAGAGTCCAGTGACGCAATCCTACTGCAGCCTGGTAGTTCAAGCAGGAACACATTGGTATGTGTGTCATTTAACAATTTAAGTAACATAATGTAACAGACACTTATGAAATAAAGATCGCAAGTGATAAATGAAGAATATTACTATTTTAAATACACAGAAAGCCATTTCCAAAAACTATTTCAAAGAATGAATAAAAATGAAACATTCTCTCTTGACAATACAGTGGATTTAGAAATAAACTGAAAGATAATTTTAAAAATTTGTATATTTGGGAAAAAAAAAGTCTTCAAATCAAACATTCAATAAATGTCTTCATGGCAGTTGACAAAATATTTTGAAATAAATGACAATAAGAATCATACTAAAGTAGGTAATAGGAAGCATAAAAGCAAGACAGAAAGTAATGAAATATAAAATCAAGAAACAAAAGAACAAACAGTTCTTTGACAGATCCAATGCAATAGGGAAACCCCTAGCAAAATGAATCAAGACCGAAACGGAAAAGGCATAAGTAAATAATATTAGCAACCGAAAGGAGCCATAACCAGGTGTGCTAGTATTTAAAAAGAACCACGATGGCATACTGAAGTCAGTGTTTAGCATGTATTTGAGGCTAGCTGACACAAGCAATTTTGCGTGGTGGAAGCTGGTAACACAAACAGCTACTCAGTAAACTGAAAGAGTGACTGAGCATCCCCGGCCCCAGTGAGAAGGGGCCACAATTCAGAGTCTGTGAAATGGCAAAACAGTCCACAAAAGGGAAGTTACTAAAATTAGAATACAAATATAAATTTTGAATGAATAAAAGCCCAGATCCCCTGAGAAGACACCACAATCATGATTTTGTATCCATCTTTTCACATAGCTTCAAGACCTGAGAAACTAAAAATGAATGAATGAATAAATAATAGCGCTACAATGTCATAGAGTCGCTGATTCCCCCTTGCTGCCCATCATTTCCATCTCTTACTCTCATTGAGCTTCTAACAGACTCCCTGTAAATTTCAGCAGCTCATGTCCTGTCCCATAGGACCTCAGTGATCCAGGGAGCTCATCCTGTGAGCTCCGCCTGGGGCTCTGCTTTGCATTGTTGTGTTTTTGGGCATGTCCCGTTCTGTTCTGTCAGCTGGCCTGCAGCCTGGCTGGGGTGTCCCCCCCATAACCCTCTCACCCTCCGCCAGCAGATCCCAGCTGGGTGCTGCCCCAGAGCCTGAGATGTTAGGGAAGGGGCTGAGCGGAGGCACGCGCGACCGCCTGCAGAGGCCGCTGTCATAGGCTATGACCTCACGGAGTCAGTCCCTGCAGCCTGCAGCCCGTTGGCACACTGACTTGGTCAAGGGCAGACAGGCAGAGAGCTGCCCCTCCCTCTGTTGTGCCCACAGCTCGGGTTTCAGCCTTCCAAATATAAGGTGTGCCCAGGGGTCCCAGAGCACACCCCGTTCACTGCTCACTGCGGAGGGCCCCTGGCCTGAGGCACTGAGTCCCTCCCGGATCACCACAGTTCTTCCAGTGTGTTCTCAGGAAACCTTAGAACACGTTGATTTCAGGGAGCAAATTGGAGAAATCAAACAGGTGAGTGACGATATCATGGCTGTGTTAACACTTTCCCCTGACTTTTAGGTTTGTTTCAGATGGAATATGTGTGGGCATTGTTTATAGCTGGATATATAGTTTTTCTTGCTTTTCCAAATAAATATACACTTTGCATTTTCTGGCTTATTGTAGTGTATTTGATTACAATTTTGTGTAAACTTTTCAATTCTTTTTGTCAGATAGCTATTACGTGGTAAATTATCTTGCTTTGCAATATATATATATATGGGGGGAAAAGGAAAAGAAGTCCCTGGTGACTAACGATGTCTGTTTCCGTCACTGTCCTCACTGCGCCTTCTCCCTGTGTTTGCCCGCAGGGTGAACAATGGCGTCGGTACCCTCCATCGGCTGCCTGCTGGCCAAAAATCAGTATTATCGAAGTAAGTTAACTCACCGCTAGAGGCCACTCCTAGAGAATGTGATTTCAGGTGATATTATTAACCCATGTGTCATGTCCTGGTCAAAATTTAAGCAACAAGACTTGGTGATTGTTTGTGACAGTGAAGAAAATAGGACTAGAACTCATTCCAGACCTCTGTGAATCAATATTGTTAAGGTTTATCTCTTGGTTTTAACTGTGTTATTATCTATCATATTGATGAAACCCTTAACTCTTAAAATAAATGAAAATAAGCTCATATTTCACAATTTCTTTAATTTCATGTATCTTACATTTAATTGGATTTTTTAGAAGCTGATAATCTTACATGACTTTTTTTTTAATTTCCATTTTCTGCTCTGGATAATAGGTCAGCTTCTGTTTGGCCAGCTTTATTTTTATTTATCTATACATTTGTGAATATTCATAGCTGAATAGAAAACTGTAGCTTATTAAAGAAAATCCAGAAATTTCATAGAATGAAACAATCATTTCAGAAACAAATTGTCACTTATTGAAAATATATCCACATGTAGAAAATTCTTTTCAAAATGGCTAAATAATGCCAGTTTATTTAGTGTTATTATATCCATAAAAGTTATTTTTATATTCTGATCTTTTAAAAAAGACTTATAGGTTTAAAATACAAGTATGATAATGCAAATAAAATATTTACTGTTGAAAAATAATTCCTTTGGAGTGCCTGGGTAGCTCAGTAGGTTAAGTGTTCAACTCAGGTCATGATGTCACAGTTCATGAGTGCAAGCCCAGTGTCAGCCTCAGTGCTGACAGTTCAGAGCCTGGAGCCTGCTTCAGATTCTGTGTCTCCCTCTCTCTCTGCCTCTTCCTCACTCACACTCTGTCTCTCAAAAATAAATAAATATTAAAAATTTAAAAGATAAAAATAATAAAAATAATTCCTTTATTTCTAAATTTCTAACTTTTATAGAATATTTATATATATGCACTTGTAAGATTTCTAATGTAGAATATTTCTACTATTCGTTCTTGATTTTATACTAAGATTTTGAATTTGATGACTCTTGTATTTTAAATTCTACATCTATATCTATGGAGAGATTGAGAGAGAGTTGTCCACCATCAAAAGAAAGGCACCTTATTAATAGGAAAAGTAACAGTGTCCTAGAAGGCCGTTGCTCTTCCCAGCAGCTCTCTTCCAAGCTTGATCTGGTATAGGCATGGCTCTTGGAAATCAGCGAGGACTTGCTCTTCAGAAAATCATGACGAAATCCTGGGAACTTCTCAAAGGAAAAAGAAAAGCTTAACCATCTCAGAAAAAGCAAAAAGACTCTGAGATAATGCAGCAAAAGCAGAAGGCATCTAATGAGAAGTCTATGCAGACAAGAGACAAATGAGGACTATTTGGAAAACCTAGGTGCTACTGCCAACTAGGCATATCGAAAGCTCTATGATCAAAATTTTGTGGAGCAAACAGTCATCTGTTATGGCATATCCTTATAAAACTATCTTCCACTTTAAAAAACTAAGAAAATGTAATATGCCTTATTCTGGAAGACTTTCTAACTGATTGACAATTTAATCAATTTTTAATCTATGATCTCATGATCGTTTACCTAGAGTAAATGATTTCAAAACATGCTATGTTACTCCTTGAGAGTAGATGCACAAACAGTATGTCTGTGTTTGCCAATTCTTTCTTTGTTTATTGATTATCATTGTTTCCTACAGAGGCCAGTATTTCTTCAGTGAGCTCTTTAACTGGCTCTGATTCTGTTAGCGTTGTACCTGATGACAAATCTCAGCAAGGTATTTGATTTATTTATTATCAGCATCACCCTCATGGTTTTCCTTTGCTTTTTATCTTTCAAATGTGTTTGGTAAGGAGGTAATATGAATTTTTTTTGATAGGGTTACCAAAAGAGGAAGAATCTGACTGGTGGTTTAAATCCTTTTTCCATTCTGAACCAGTGTTTTCAGATGTAAGAAGAAAAGATCTGTCTGCCAGTAAGTATGTTTTAGGGTTTTTTTTTTCTGATAAAGATATATTCTTATCAGAATGAAACAATATAAATATAGGTAATAATTATTATGTTAACCAATAAGGAAAGCATGGTTGTTTCTTGAAGGTGGTGAAGGCTTCATTCAATATAAAGCATACTTGAGAGATTGGGATGGAGAAGACATTTGCCCCTCCCCCCATTTTGTTAGCCATCAGTCAAATCATGAGCACTCTTTCTGTCACTAAAGAGAAATTGAAAAATCATGTGCCAATTTTTATCATTGTTAGAGGAAATAGTTTGAGAATCAGAGGTAAGATTCTAAATTTGTTTCTCCAACACTTTCAGGAAACAAATAGCAATTATCTACTCCAATGAAAAGGAAACATGGTTCTTTGGAGAAATAGCTGGCTCCAGATAAAAAAGGAAGAGAAAAAAATGAGCCTGGACCATCTTATGGTGTGAAAAAGAAAGAAAAGCTCAAAACATGATGTATTATGTCATAATAACATTGGAACAAATTGGCCAAATCTGGGACAATTCTAGCAACAAAATAATGATAGTAACAGATAACTGCCATAGAATAAAATAAAATCCATTAATTATTATTGGTATAAATAAATAATTAAATGAACAAATGAGAGACAAAGGAAAGCTCTTTTTTTTAAAGACAGCTCTTTATTGCAGAATTCTAATTAATGAATGTAGAAGGAATGATGGAAATAGAGAATTACTATAATTACCATTGTTATTACAGTAATAATTGTTCCAGGCAAGGATTATCAATGGATGCTAAAATAAATGGGGACTAGTATGAAAAATGAGGTTTTCTCAGAGTGTCTCCCCCAAATTCTTATTAACTACAAAGGGGAAAATTAGTAAATGGATAAAACTATCAGATGCCATGTTAACAAAACAAAGAGAAAGCAATTATTTAATTGCTGTCCTAGACAACCTACTGCAGTCTCATTGCTGGGCTTGGTTGGCTCTGTACAGCACCTACTTCTAGGTAGAAGACTGAATTGGTGGGTTTGCTTACAAGTGTTTCTACACATTTTGAACCCTGACACACTGAGGAGTACAGCTGGTATTCTAATGCTTTCTAAAATACTTATTTTTTTTGGATACTTGACTATGACTAGCTACTAGATGGAGTAAAAAAGTAAATAATGATGGATTCCATAGATCCTAATGTTAATATTTAAGGGTTTTGATGA
This sequence comes from Suricata suricatta, assembly GCF_006229205.1. Lineage (NCBI taxonomy): Eukaryota > Metazoa > Chordata > Mammalia > Carnivora > Herpestidae > Suricata > Suricata suricatta. The sequence continues at coordinate 1,684,961 of NC_043714.1, forward strand.
ATTTTTTACTTATGATAAATTTGAAATAGAATCAATTAAATATTGGTAATTTTAAAATTTAAAGACAGAAAAATCCAAGTGAGGCTACTTGTGGAAAACATGTATTTTTCACTCTCTTTATCAAGTATACTAATTTGAATTATTGAGGTAACTTTCATTTATCTTTCCACTTTACTTTGACTACAAAGACAACATAACTTACAGGCAAGCATTTTTCTGCGATTTGTGTCTGGCAATTCAAAGAACATTGTTATAATACCTGACTATTTTATGCTGCTCTAATAGTTGATTCTGACAACCAAGAAGATTCTACCTGCTGAGGTGCTGTATTTGTGAAGCACACCTTTCAGCACTCAGCTAGTCCAGATGACTTTTCTTCATTACAAGAAGCCAGAAGCCTGCTGGAGTTCCCATTTACGAGACAGAATCTGCAGCCACCCATCCAGCAAAAGTTTAGGCATTTTCTTCAGTACACAGACTATTGCTACAAGTGGCATCAACAACCTGGGGAATATTGAGAAACATGCCTTTGAAAAGTAATTAGTCTTCAAATGTAGTGAGTTTTATGAAGTAGCCTTTTCCTTATCCATATTATTTTTCAAAAAGTGTTTAAAAGTTTTTATTTTTAATTTTTAAACAAATTTTTAGACTATATGTCTGTGAAACATTGATGCCTAACGACAATATAAAGGGCATTGTATTTAAAAATGTAGAGAACAGTTGCAAAACTGTATCTTTAATCATGGACATGGGAAATAGAAAACATACCTGTTAAAAATACATTACGGCAGGCGCCCCTTGGTGGCTCAGTAGGTTAAGTGCCCAGCTCCTGATTTTGGCTCAGGTCATGATGTCATGATTTGTGTGATTGAGCTCCACATGGGACTCTGTGCTGTCAGTGCAGAGATTCTCTCTCTCTCTCTCTGCCCCTCAAAATAAGTAAATAAAAATTAAACATTTTTTAAAAAATATATTACTGTATATATAACTAATTGGTTATTGCGTAGACTTTAAATTTCACAATTTTAAATAATATTTAACTATATGTAAAATCATGATAGAAAGTTGAATGAAAAACAGAATAACTTAAATATAGTATAATTTTAGTTGTGTTAGAAATGTACATATTCATAATAATAGTTTGGAAGGAAATACACCAAAATGGTAATAGTGGGTGTTTCTTGAGATGGGATTATGGGTGATTTTCATTTTCTTCTTTATATTTTTTCTGTGTTTTTTCAAATTATCTATATGATAAGTTTTGTGTATAATTAGAAGATAATAAATATTATCAGGAAAAGAAGCGCTGGACACATTTTGTGAATATGAATATTTCCTACATTGGCTAGAATAGTCCCTACTTTCTTCAGTATGGGGTAGATAATACCAAGAGTTTCAGCTGAAAAGCTTCTGCCTACTGTTTGCAAGTAGTTTTCAATGCGAAATGTGAGAGTTTAGAAACTAGGGGTGGTGAATTCACTAAGAGGTCAATGTCACTAGTTTTATGCGACTATTGCTGCATTAAACACCCAGTAGAACACACGTGGTTGTTTGTTAGTAAAACTGTCTTCTTGCCCAACTGCGTAACCATCAGAAAAATGTCAGGACTGACCATTTACAGTGATGGAGAACTGAGCAGTTACTGATTATTCTTCCCAAATGGGACATGCATCCCTTCAATTCTGTGTGTCTGTATCACTTTGGTGTCAACGAAGAGACTCATATATCACTTTGGCCCAATAGCACCTCATTATTTACTTATTACTGATTTTCTGAGGGTTGCTTGCCTATGCATTTTATGTACTTGTAGAGACTGATTACATTTCTGGACTCTATATCTCATTTGACTTTAGGGTAAAGTGAAATTACAGTGATTGAAGACTAATATTTTTCTAAAGTGAGAAAAAATGTGATGAAACAAAATTATTAACAAACTACTTTTTTCTTGGTTCCTTGGTATATGTATGAACAGATTGCTTGTTTCAGTTCTTAATGACTTTCCCTAAGTATGTTCTCAAGTTGATATTTACTTTGTTTACCTAGAAATATAGCATTTAATAAATTATATTTTGCCTATGTATTTGTATACTTTGAATGTGTTAAAATTACTGCTTTTATATTAGTTTAGACTGGTGTTACTGCTGTTGGAAGTTACTATTTAAAGTAGTTGGATTTTACATAATATTTTAGTCAAATATTTAGTCAAATAATTTCGTCTAAATTATTAAGCAATTTAGAGTGGCAAATACAAACATATATATGTGAGAATAGATGGATGGATGATTAGATAGATAGAGAGATGGAAAGAGAGAGAGATAGACAGAGATCTTAAAAAATAAATATATGAGGAATCTTTCAGAAAAGTAACATTAAAGTGAATTTTTAAAATGATTAAAAAAGTGAAAAGATTCTTGTGTGCTATCGTAGGGTTTCTACAGAATGAGAATGATATAAATAAAGAGAACAAAATGTCTTCCAGTTAATTGCTTCTAATGTTAATTTTCCTACCATTCAAACACTGGGGCTGTGTTTAAAAAGTACTTCACACATAGATCTCAGTATAGCTGTTATTTTAGTTAAAACACCTCCTGCCTGGCTTTGTTACCTAATGGTTAGATAATAAATAGTGAGGGATAAATATGTTTTAAGAGTGTCGTAATTCCATATAACTTGAGATGTGCTAGGATCATTCTAATTTAATATTATGAAGTGTTATTTGCCTTGGCTGGGATGTCCATATTAAATGCAACAGGTTTTGGCAATTTCTGCTCAGGTTCTGTGAAATTATATGTTAAGATTCTATTAATTTTTTAGATATGATTTTGATAGCAGGTTCCAAGTTATTGACCCCATATCTTTACAGATAAAATGACCAAGAGCCCATTGATAAATTCTTACTAGAATTAAAGACCTGTAGCCAGATTTTAAACCTACCTGGTAATTCATACATTTTGAGGAAGTTTGGGTTGTAAGAGACAAAACTCAAGAATTCCATTTGCCTATTAAGAAGTGATGATGGAAAAATAATTGTTTAGGTTGAGTGGAGTAGCTAAACTTCTACTTTAGATTTTGTTTTATTTATTTAGTTTTTAATGTTTTATTTATTTTTGAGAGACAGAGAGAGACAGTGTGAGCAGGGGAGGGTCAGAGGGAGAGGGAGACACAGAATTGGAAGCAGGCTCCAGGCTCTGAGCGGTCAGCACAGAGCCCGACGCGGGGCTCGAACCCATGAAAGGTGAGATCATGACCTGAGCCGAAGTTGGACATTTAACCGACTGAGCCATCCAGGCGCCCTTAGATTTTATGTTTTATAATTTTTGGATCTATCCACTTATTTGCTTTCCTACTAGCATTATCCAAACCCAGAATTTAATCATTTCTCCCAAGGAAAATGGCCATGACATCTCATGGTTTACCTGCAGTCTTTTGTAGATCTCTCCAATGGAATGTTCTCTGCAGATCCGTCACAATCATCTCAACAAAACACAGATTTGTAATACTCTCCTGTGACTACACCTTAACACTAGCACACCCACAGTATTCAATAATTCCATTATGCTCAGGATAAAGTCACAGCACAACACCCCCTCCCCCACACCGCCCGCACACACGGTATCCTGACCCATGCAGACTGGTCTCCGTAGCTAGTCTTGAGTCTCCAAAGCTTCCTGGGTGCCAGCTACATCAGTTCTCCCAGTTTCTCACATACGTCCGCTTCTCTCTTGCCACGGGGCCATTCTCCCAGCTCTTCTCTCAGCTTGGACTCTCTTCACTTAGTTAATGTCTACTCACCTTTTAACTGTGGGCTCACAATTCTTCCTCAGAGAAAATATCTCTGATCCACTTGATAAATTAGATTTTTCATTATGAGCTGTCATAGTCCCTATTTCTCTACATTCTGGTGTTTATCACAGTTATAATTGTGCATTTGGCTGTCTAGTTATTTGTGTTCCCCACTGCACTACAAACCACACCAGGGCAAGGACCATGTCTGCTCTACTCAACATTTTATACCCAGCTTCTGACATAACAAATATGTGTCAAATGGATGACAATGATTCTTTAGCACAGCCTGGCCCCTCTCACAAAAAGTGTTACATTTCGGCAAATAAAGCAAACACTAAATCCATAAAGACAATATTTCCCAACAGGGGCAAGCTCTGTAAAGGAAATGAAGTACTTGTGTTGGGAAGTGATGGAAGGAAGGCAGAGGCGGAGGGAGGCTGCTGGGACTGGTGTCCTCAGGAAAGCCTCTCTGAGAAGCGGGCCTGGGACTGGATCCTGAAAGAGAGGAAGCAGCCCGTTTTGTGAACAGCACTCTAGGCAGAAAAAATAGTCAGTGCGACTTACCGTGCTCTATATAGTGTATCTAGTCTCCTGCTACATGGTTTTCAAGAGTTTAGGAGGACTTGGTATTTTCTCGGTGGGGGTCAAATTGTCTATTGTGTTTGTTTCCTGCTAACTCTGGGATGAGAAGTGGCCTGGTCAGGCTTGGGGTCATGTGCTTTTCTCTTAACTTCCTTCAGGGTGACGTATGAGTTACCGAAACGTCTCCTGCACGAGCAGCATGCCTGGGAAGTCCCGAGGCAGCTCCCACAGCCCTGTGCGCCTTCAGTCCTGAACTCACAAGGGAAGTTTCGTCCCATCAGTTTTCCCCACCTCTCTTACCAAAGGGACAGACAAATTGCTATTATTTGAAAGACTCTTTTCTAGTTTCATTTCAAAAATTATCCTCTTATAACTACTTCATATAAAAAACACTAGTGAAAGAAAGCGGTATATAGTTCCTCTTTTTCCTCAAAAGTCTAGAAAGAATGAATGTATTTCAGTTTGGGTGTCTGAAGAATATTCTCCTGTTACAGTATAATTGTTTGGTTTCCAAAAGGTGGAGGGGGGCAAAGAATGATATCTCTCTAATATAGTGCTTCCATTTTCATTTGACCTTTTAATACATTTCAATTAAATTCATTATAACAAAATATGTATTTCATCTCATCAGGAAAATGGTTTGTATTTCTTGTTATAGGTTTATCTAAATAGGTCAGATATAAAAGTTTTGCTTCACCATTTTTAATTAGATAGATTGGAAGTCATTTGCATCCACGTTGTAAACCAATATGTTAAATTCTTTGCACTATTGTAATTATTTTATTAACAGCCAACGGGAATGTGAGCCTCATAAATATTTTATCCTTTTTACATGCTTAGCAGAGATTTTCAAATTAATGAATGAACGGTTATTGAAACTCTGATTTATATGTCAACTAACAAAGGCTAGGAATTTGAAATTACTTGACAAGGAAGAGTGACCAACATTTTATTTTCAAATAAACTGCTTTGAAAATGTTTATGCACTCTTGAAAAGTACAGTTAGAGAGCTATCCTCTTCAAATTTCAAGCTAAATTTTACAATGAAATGAGAAGACAAAGCTCATAAAGTAAACTGATCATGTTGCATTTTCTTAAGTCATCCTAGATGGATTTCACATGCCCATTTATTTCCTGTTACTGCTGATACTGCTTAACATTCTGGAAGGACACTGGATTATTCTCTCTATTACTCAGGCAGCATCCGTTTAGCTTCTTCACGTCTGGCTGACATTCTGTGCAGTCCCTGAGGTATAAGTGCATTTGGGTCTGCTTGATGGCAGATGCAGGAGCTCAGTCTGCCAGCATTCTGGACTCCAGGAGCAGGACCCTGAACTGAAACCCAAGCAGGCTTCACGTAAAACAGCAGTGGAAGACTGGGGTGGATATTTGGGGAATGTGACGTGAATTAATTTTTCTTGCATATATTGTAAAAAGTTTAACCAGTCTCTAAAGGGCCAATTAATTCCAATTCAACTAATGAATATTTCCCTTTTGAAAACCACCTGTTAACACAATTCCATACACCTTGTCCTTTCAAAATTCTAGAAAATGTTAAATTTCAAGTCAAATCTTTCTCCAGCTAATTAGTATAATTATTTACAGAAACACCTTGATACCCAAAATAGACAGAGACCCAGCAAAAAAAGAGAACTACAGACCAACATCCTTAATGAATACAGATGCAAAAATACTCAACAAGATACTAGCAAATCGAATTCAACAGCATATAAAAAGAATTATCCATCAT
>NC_043714.1:1691178-1751662 GCF_006229205.1 Suricata suricatta
ACTCCACCAGAAGGCTCCTAGAACTGATCAATGAATTCAGTAAAGTTGCAGGGTACAAAATCAATGTACAGAAATCAGTTGCATTCCTATACACCCATAATGAAGCAGTTGAAAGAGAAATCAAGAAACTGATCCCATTCACGATTATTAGAGACTTCTTATATTTGCTTTGTATGCATTGTCCAGGGTTGTTAGTTTTACTTAGTGAGAATGTGTATCTACCCACATCTTCTCAGAGCCAATTTTCCCTCATTATTTCTTTAGACATATTGTTTGTGTTTGTTTTCTTATTTATTGCTAAGAGGTTCGAAAATCTTCTCTTTTCCCCTTCTTTTTTTCCCCCAAAATGTTGCTGTTATTTCATTGCAGTTGCATTAACTTTCAATGTTAATTTAGAGATAATTTTTATTTTTATTGAGTTAATTATTTTCCCCCAGGGTAAGTGTATTTTCCCATGGCTCATGGCCTCATTTGTGTCTCTCAGTAGTATTTAATTTTTACTCATGATGGTCTGTGTTTAAAGGGATGGCTTTATTCTTAGATATTTTTTATTATACATTCCCTTATCTTCTCTTCTAATTACTTGTGTTTGTGTGTGGCAGACTAGTGATTCCTGCATATTAATTTTCTACCTAGATATGTGATGAGCTTTCATGTCATTTATAATAATTTTCACTGATCTTTTAAAAAATAATGTTTATTTATTTTTGAGAGATAGAGTGCAAGTGGGGGAGGGGCAGAGAGAGAGGGAGAACACAGAATCAGAAGCAGGCTCCAGGCTCTGAGCTTCTTAGCACAGAGCCTAACTCAGGGCTCAAACCCAAGAGCTGCAAGATCACGACCTGAACTGAAGGTGGGCGTCCAACCAACTGAGTCACCCAGGTGCCCCTCATTGATTTTTTATAATTACTAAATAAGTATATCATCTGTAAATAAATAATTATTTTATCATTCACTTTCTGATTTTTATAGTTCAGCTCTTCCTCTTGCCTAATTATGTTGGGCATTTTATTCAAGCAGTGTCAAATAAAAATGACCAATAGAGCTGAGTTGAGCAATGTGGGGAGGAGACATCACTCACATCTTACTCCTTGAAAACATACCTGACTTGACATGTAATGACCTTAGAGCATTGATTGTAAACCGTTGTCTTTTGTCTGCCTATAATTGGAATATTTCTAATACTTTTCCATTAAGCATTTTGCTTTGAGATTCATATGGTACAGCCTTTTAAAAAGGTGTATATCTGAGGTTCCTGGGTGGCTCAGTTAATTAAGCATCTGATTTCAGCTTAGATCATGATCTTGCCATTTGCGAGTTTGAGCCCCGCATTAGGCTCTGTGCTGACAGCTCAGAACCTGGAGTGAGTCTGCTTCAAATTCTGTGTCTCCCTCTCTCTGTGCCCCTCCCCCACTCGCACTCTTTCTCTCAAAAATAAATAAATAAGCATATATATATTCCATTTTTAAGAGTTTTTTTAAAGAATGGATGATGATGTTTTAAGTGCATTTTAAATATCTATGGAGTTGAGCATAGGACTCAGTTTATTTAATTGTAAATGGATTCATAATTGTCTTTCCTTGTGATATCATTTTAGAGTCTTGCTTTAATGCTTGCCTATGTCTTCAAAAGAGTTTGCAATATCCTTTTTCTAAGTTTTGTAAAAATTTAACAGCAGTAGCAGTACCTTTTCCTGAACTGTTTGGCATTATTATCTAGCAAAACCACCCAGAGCCACGGCTTTTTAGAAACAGTGAGAGGTTGCAAGAGGGAAGTTCCTTGAATAGCTTTCCTGTCAGATATCACCATCATTACTCACTTTATACAGGTTATCAAATTTGTCTGCATACAAATATGCTCCAAATAAGCATGGAATTATTTTAATAATTAATTGCTTGGAATTCTTTTAATTTGCTGTTTTTATGATGTCACCACTGTTGAGTGTTGACGTCGAAAAGACCAACAACGTGGAATAGAAGCGAGGCATGATTTTATTTACAGTTGGGACAAACCTGATCTCCCAGGTGTTAAGGAGCCGAGAGTGACCCCAAACAAAGGGGGCAGTGAAATTTTAGGGACAGAATATGTCATTATTTAGTTAACCAATCACATTCACAGCATTCCTTGGTAGCCAATTACATTGTAATACACAGATGTTAGTTTTGGTGGGAACCCGTCATGTTAAAGTTCTTAGTCTTTTAAAATGACCAGTCATAGTTAGACACCTAAGATACTGTGAAAGACAGTGACTAGGTGACTTTCACCTGTTGACCTTGCCTTTGACCAGGTCTTAGTAAAAGGGGTGGAGGTGAGTTTTGCAACCTAAGTCATCTCTCTAGCAGGTGGGCGTTGTTACAGAAGCGAGATGAGGTGATTAGTAATTAAGCCTAACTTATATACAGTAAACTTTCCGATATCTTCTAAGTTGACCTATTACATTTAATAAGTTGACCTATAACAACCATATTTCTTTTTCAAAAATATTTTATTCTTTTTCTATTTATCAGGTGGTAAACATTTGTATATTTTGTGGTTTATCAGGAAAACCTAACTCTTGGTCTTTTTAAAAATCCTACCCTTTTAAGAATGATTTAGAATTTATAAATTTTGCACTTATATTATCATTTCACTTTACTTAGATTTATTTTGTTATTCTATTATTTTTAATTATTTATTTGGAACTTAAGTAATTTTTATTCCATTTAAAATTATAAATAACATTAATGTTTAAGGTTATGAATATTTCTCTTCAACTTTAGATCTAGATCCAAAGCTCTGATATTGTTGAGGGGGTGCAGATCTGTAAGATCACTTGGCTCTGGGGTCCATACCGACCAGGTCCAGCCACTTGCTGGTGACAAGATCCAAATATGGAGAGACCAGTGGTGATGAAACAAGACAGGAATTCATTTCAGTGAAGCCAACACTGGGAAGACGGTGGACTAGTGTCTCGGTGATTGCCTCCAAAGTGCTAAAAACACTTCCAGGTGCACATAAGGAAAATGTGGGACAGAGGTCTGTGGGTCCATGCAGTTTCAGCAGTGAAGGTCAGGTTGATCACTGCCTATGGCTGGATCACTGATGGGGTTTGCGCCCAGGCCATTGTTGCGGCCCAGTAGGCAAAAATAACCCTCAGACAATATTTGGCCTCCTGGGCCACACATGTGGCTTCTATTCATCCTGTCTGTGATTTTCTCTTTGCTTTGTAAAGAGACATATACTTTTAGGCTTTGAATCAACTTGGGTCAGTTCTTGATGGCAGCCCTCCCCTTACTTTTCTTTCTAGCTCTTTGTCTGCTGTTGGGAGTAGACCACAAGCCTCTGCCAAAAGATTTGCCTATTAAAGGATAAGCATCTTGCCCATGCATAACTGATGAGGGGCCTTAAGAAATGTAAACATCCTCCTAGAATTCTGCAGGCTCATCTTGTGCTTGGAGCCAGACTATTATTAGGGAATCCCTCTCCTGCAATGACTTGATTATTCCTGTTATTTACACCTGTCCTGTTAAGCATGACCCTTTCCGGAGCATGTCTTCACTTCAAAGACCTTGAACTATGTAACCATTAAAGAAATGGTGTAATCACTCATGGTATATAAGACCCTGGCCATCTAAGTAGAGTGTGGCTTTACCACCATCCACGTTGTCTGTCTCGTCTGTCCTGTCTGTCTTGTCCGTCTTGTCCGTCTTCTTTTCTAGAGATATTGCGCCGACACCAACCCCCTACTCGGGATTTTTCGACTGGGGTGCGTGGGCTGGTCCCCCACAGGCCGTCCCTACTAAAAGGGCAGTTTGGGTTCCAATCCATGGACTCTTTGTTCCCAGACCTTTTGCCTGGGTTAAGAGATAAACTGGGAAGCAGAAGTTAATTAAAACGTTTGAGCTCAAAATAGAGGTAGTTGAGTCCTCTTTCAATAGAGTATTCTATTTTTTTTTACTTTCTATATTGTTTATAATTTTTGTTTGATTTTCTCTATGATTCAAAAGATGTTCAAGAAACTTTTAACTTTTTAGTTAAAAGGACACTTGTTGTTGGTGGCACCTGGGTGGCTCAGTTGGTTGAGCGTCCAACTTCAGCTCAGGTCATGATCTCACAGTTTGTGAGTTCAAGCCCTGCATGGGGCTCTGTGCTTACAGTTCAAAGCCTGAAGTCTGCTTTGGATTTTGTCTTCTTCTTTCTCTGCTCCTCCCCCAATCATGCTCTGTCTCCATCTCTCTAAAATGAATAAACATTAAACCAATTATTTAAGAAAAGAATACTTGCTGTTAATTGTTTTGTTTTCCAGTTTTGTCATCAATTCTCAGTCACATTCCATTACTACTAGATAGTGTTGCAAATTAATATATCTTCACTTTTTGTGAACACCTCTATGGATGTTTGCAGGGGAGGAGAAAGGTTTAACTTTTGGTTTCAAGAATTGTGTGACTCATTGCAATCCTTTTTCTATTGTTGCATGAAACTTATCTCAGGTTTGGCAGCAGCACAGACTTGTGAACTTGTAGTTTTCATGGGTCAGGAGTCGGGGCAGCTTAGCTGGGTCCTGCACACAGGACCTCACAGGCCCACGCCAGAGGGAGGCTGAGTAGTCTTCCCTTCTGGACTCTGAGAGCCTCTTCCAAACCGATTCAGATTGTTGGCAAATTCAGTTCCTAGGGCTGCAGGACTTCCCTCTTTTCGTTGGCCCCAGGCCTGGGCAAGCTGAGCCGAGAGCCTGGGTACTGCCCGCTTCTGGCCCTGGCAGGAGATTGAGCTCACCTAAGCCCCTGCCCAAGGAAATACCCTCATGTAAGCTGCACCCCAATCACAGGAAAACCCAAGTCTGTCTCCTTCCCTGTCCTCTCAAGACGTTTCCCATCCACCCTGGACCGTCCACTGTTGTTGTGTGTGTTGGGGGTGGGGGTAGTTACGACAGTTGGTGTTATTAGCAGGTCCTGGGCCAGTGACAACCCCACCGTGGTCTTCCTGCTCGTGCCCTGGTCAGCTAGCCGGCCCTGCTGTTCCAAGGCAAGCTGGTGACTGGGCTGTGCTGCATTTGCTGAGTCTTACGAAGCTTCTGTCATAGATTTAGCCCATTTAAACCAGAGGTTTCAGGAATTAATTGGTATTTAGGGACAGGAATATGGAAATAGGGCCTTTCTTAAAGTAGCTCTGGGTCATGTATCTTGGTCTGGACTTACATACTTATGAATCTGTGATTGTTAACTTCATATTGTAACTTGACTGGACCATATGGTATTTTATAGTTAAACATTATCTTGTGAAACATTATTTTGAAATAAAAAAAACAGCATTATCCTGGAAGTTTCTGTGAAGGTGTTTCTGGACGACATTAGCATTTTAATCTACAGGCTGAATAAAGCAGAGTGACCTCCCCAGTGAAGGTGGGCCCCATTCGATCCCTCCAGGGCCTGAGTAAAAGGCCTGGATCAGAAAGAACTGCCTTCACAGGAAGACTCAGACTGGAACTTACACCATCCATTCCCTGGGGAGCCCTGCTTGCCAACTCCCTCTGCAGAACGTCGGGCCTCCCAGCCTCCACAACTACATGAGCCAATTCCTTACTATACACAAATATCTATGTATAGATACATCTCCTATTGGTTTTTTTTCCTCTGGAGAGCCTTCTCTAGTGCAGTATCTCAGAATGTAGCTTTGGCTGACAGTAGGCTTAGAGGAGAAACCCTTAACCTATGGCCAATCGGTAGTGTGTCTAAGCCAGGAGTTGGCCTCAACCTACAAGGTGCCCAGGGAAAAGGCTTCACCCTGTGTGAGATATGGGCCTCTTCGCTGTGTGGTTGCTTGTGGAAATGCAGTCATTTGGTGATGTGGTGAGACCCAAACTCTTGAGAGCAGCTGACTTGCCAGGACTCAACTATTTTTGTTACTGCTGCTGCCCATGCTTAGATTCTGATTCCTAGGGTCACAGAGGGAAACACCATGGCATCCTGTGGTACAGCAAAGAGGTTAGTGAGAATCTGATTTAAGACTAGTGTCTTTCAACCCTATAAAGCAGCCATTGTCTTGGGGAACGTACCTAACCCAACATACTCATTTCAGGCTTTCTGATGAAGAAACTTGTAAATAGAGCAGAGAAAAAAACACCTTGAAATATATCCAATTCAAAATAATCTGCTAAAAGAATAAAGAGATAAAGGGCCTCTTACTTGCTCTTGTACCTCTGTGACCCAGATTCGGAATTAACTTTAACATGTGCCATAATGCATCAGTTGGCAAACCTTTATGACCTTAATTAATATCAGAGCTCAAGGTCACTTGTAATGTCACTAAATTTAAATAAGGTACTCTCTACAATTCTTGGGCATTCTTGAATATGCATCAGAGGCCAAACAGATATGCCTCACCTCAACCACTGAGACTATTCCCCGTGATCACAGCACCTATTCCCTTAAAATACCTCATAAGGGTCATGGACACTCTCGTCTCATGAGTAATAAGGTAAAATTAAGTGTCTGACACAAATTGGCGTAAAAAATGAGATTCTGTGGACCTTCCTCCAGTAAAACAGTCAGTATGGTCTGACATAAATTATGCAGGACCTTCAAGAATTAAAAACCCATTAAATAAGACCCATTTCTTGAAAGAGTGATAGGTCTATGGCTTCTTTAACTAGCAGCCCAATTTGGCCTGTTCTTAAGCTGGAAAGAGTACAAGGTTCCTTAACTTAGTTAAATTCTTAAAAATTATTTGGTAAATCAAGAACGACTCAATCTCTGAAATTGTCAAGAAACAGCTACTGACTTTCTCAGCATTCAAAACTTGTTTTAGGCATTTGGGTTCTAGAGGGAACATAGTCCTTATTTACAAATTTTACTTAAGCCTATTTATGCCGTTATCTGAAAATCATACCACATTAAAAGGAGCCTCCTTGAACAGAAGGTTCTAGAATATGTCCAAATTGCAGTACAACAGGCCCTTCCATAATTGCTCCCCACCCCGTGCAAACCACAGCAACACTTCTTATAATTAGGCTTTTGTACCCTCCCGTCGGGCCTCTGGGTTCTCTGTGTGTCCTATGAGGACCACTAGCTGCCCAAAGGCATCTGCTGCAAGCAGTGCCGTCCTTAGCCCTTTGCTGCCCATGGTGAGACTGTAATTGCTGCTACATCCTGGTTCCTCCTAGAGATGGAGGCGCCCGCAGCCCCTGAGCCTGTGACCGTCTGTGTCCAGCTGCCCATGCACCTTAAGGTGTGGAAGAAGCAGCCGGCAAGCTCAGATCCTAAGGCCTTCTTAGCACACGATGGAGCCACACCTGGGATGTCGGACATACTCCACCTGCAGGAGGGCGTGGCTCCCCCTGTTCTGTCCCTTGCCAGTTGCCAGGGTTCAGGAGCTTGTCACTCATCTCCCAGAACCCCTGGGTTCCTGGGAAGCTCTCAATGGAGTGAATAGTACTGGGTGTTCACACCTTTTCTTACACATGATAGGGCTCACTGGAAAGCTCTTGTTTTTCAGCCCTTAACGAGGATGTCCCTGATAAAGGATGGATACCAAGGATTAGCAGAAATGGCCACACTTCAGGCAGTCATGTCCACACCAGATGCCCAAACCCACCAATGGTCCCAATCTGCACATATTTACACTCTTGGGCAAATGCCCAAGTGTTGCCCCTCTTGGGTTAAAGTAATCCAAGAACCTCTTGGTTTATAGACCCAAGATATAAGTCAAATTCCCACATGTCTTTATACTTACTAAAGCCACAGCACAAGGCCTCTGTAGGACACTCATCATCCCCAGTTACAGACATTCCTGAGACGGAGCTGTCTGTGTCACGTCTAAGAACACACAAGTGTCGGCTCTGAAAGCAATCAGCAGACAGGCACCTCCCCTCCTAAGCCCAGGTCCCAGGCCCCACACAGCAACATAGTGACCTGCTCACCCAAGGTTGAGTTACTCGCATGGAAGTGGCGGGTTTCAGTCCTCTGTAAAACATCACAGGTGGGTTTTGACAAGTTTGACTCCGGTTTTCTGAGGTTTGCTGACAGCTGTGACACGTCTGGCCCCCCTCGTCTGCATCTGCCCCACATCTGGGAGAGCAGAATTCCCTGGCCTGGGGGAGAGTCAAACCATGCCGGTCCCTTCTCACGTGCAGGAGCCCGCACACGGGCCCCACCGCCGGACCACACTGAGAACTTCTCAAGCCGGCCAGACTCTGTCCTTGCTTTCTCAAGCCATTTTCAGAGCACCCTGGGAGGCCCATTTTTCCTTCACCACAAAGCCTCAATTATGTAAGCAATACAACGTTTCATACTCTCTTGGTGTATGTGGTGTCATCAGTCTCAAATTTGGAAGCAAATTTTGAGTGGATGTGCACTCTGTTGACTCAGGGTGGCTAAAGCATCAGTCTCTCTTGAGGAGTCTCCCAGCAGCTTGCTCGCCTTTTCAGTGCCAGAGGTAGAGCCTCTGTGCCTTCTCAGTTCTCTGACCTTTAAACGTTCAAGTAGCTTGCCTGATCCGGTCAGACCCACCCAAGGTAATCTGTTGTTTGATTAACTTTAGGGCAATTGATTTGGGACCTTATCTACACTGTCAAAGTAACTTCACCTTTGCCATATAAGGTAACAAATCTCAGGAGCAGAACACATCATCTTAGTCATATTTTACTGCTGGAAGCAAATTACATCTTCCACCTGCATTCTAGAGGATTCTTTAGTACAGTGATTATGTTTGCGTTTGCCTACTGTATTGACTATTCAATTATTAGTTATTTTTGTTTGCTTATAACCTTATTTATTTGTGATCACTTGTATCTACCACAATTGAGAAGGGTGAACTCGTCTCATCTAATTCATTTGTCTCATCTTGGTTCGTTTTTCTTAGTCTTCTTATGCTTGTTGCTTTTACAATGATGCTATGGTATTCTCACACAGATTATAAATGATCAGATCTGCATTTTGGATATGAAGTTTATCATGGTAAAGTGTCCCTCTTTGTAACAACTATTTATTTCCTTATTTATAATCCTGAATTTGATCACATACCTTATTCAGATCATGATGCTTGCATTTTTGTTTATTTGCTTTCATTTGCTTAGAATGTCTTTATTTTACAAACTTTTTGAGTTTCTTTGTAGATATCACTTGTCTACAACTTTAAGCTATACTTTAAATTCTATTTTTAATTGTTTATCATGTGAGTTCAGGTCATTTATATCTATTTATGTATAATATATACATTTGATATTATTTCTTTGCTCGTATGTTCTGCTGTGACTCCTTTTTTATAGCTTTTAAAATATATTTTACAGGGGCACCTGGGTGGCTCAGGCAGGTAAGTGTCCAACTTCAACTCAGGTCATGACCCCATGGTTTGTGAGTTCAAGCCCTGTGTCAGGCTCTGTGCTGACAGCTCAAAACCTGGAGCTGCTTTGGAGTCAGTGTCACCCTCTCTCTCTCTGCCCCTGCCCTGCTCATGCTCCTGTCTCTTTCTCTCTCAAAAATAAGTAAACATTAAAAAATTTTAGTATGTTTTTTACATTTGTTTCGGTTTTGGAATTTCCTTCTTTATAATTTTGTGAGGTGTTACGACTTGTTCCAATAGATATCTAAGATAATCATAACTTTTTAAAAAGTTTATTTAGGGGCGCCTGGGTGCCTCAGTCAGTTAAGTGTCTGGCTTTGGCTCAGGTCATGATCTCACAGTTCGTGGGTTCAAGCCCTGCCTCAGACTCTTTGCAGACAGCTCAGAGCCTAGAGCCTGATTCCGATTCTGACCTTCCCCTGCTCACACTGTCTCTCTCTGTCCCTAAAAAAAAATAATAATAATAATAAATAAAAAGTTTATTTACTTATTTTGAGAGAGAAAGAAAGAATAAGCAGGGAAGGGTCAGAAGAAAGAGAGAGAGAGAGAGAGAGAGAGAGAGAGAGAGACAGAGAAAGAGAGAGAATCTCAAGCAGGTTCCATGCTATCATGCAGAGCCCGATGGGGGGCTCAGTCCCATGACTGTAAGATCATGACCTGAGCTGAGATCAAGAGTCAAAAGCTTAATTGACTGAGCTACCCAGTTGCCCCTAAGGTAATCATAACTTTGAGAAACATCTTTAAACCTCTTGAATTAATATCAACTTTTTCTATTCAAAATGATAATGGAATTAATATAAATCTTTCTTAAGCCAAACCCTTGGAGCCACATGTTCAGAGTTAAACATTTTTAGAATTTTAGAAAGATACCATAGTGCTTACAATACCATGTATTACTAACATATAGAATTAAAAAACTAATATTACTTTAGTAAAATATATGATGATTCAACAGTGTAGAAGAAGGAAGGGTATATGTAGACTCATATTCAGATTAAGTAAATGCTTATTTAAATATTATTGTTGGGAGCACCTGGGTGGCTCAGTCAGTTAAGCTCCCAGCTTCGGCTCAGGTCATGATCTCATGGTTCCTGGGTTTGGGCCCCGCTTCAGGCTGTGTGCTGACAGCTCAGAGCCTGGAGCCTATTTCAGAGTCTGAGTCTCCCTCTCTCTTTGACCCTCCCCTGCTTGCTCTCTCTCTCTGTCTCTCAAAAATAAATAAATAAATAAATATTATTATCTTCACAACTTTTAGGATTTTCAGAAAAAGACCTGTATGCAAAGTTTTCTTCTTTATTCTTCATCAACATATTTTACTGCTTTTTTTGTTTTTCTTTGTTTATCTCATAATTACAAATATATCTGTATAACATGTAGCTTAACAGCTTGTAATTATATTTGTCAACCAGCTGCTTTAATCAAAATTGAGAAAACCAGAGATATACAGAAACTCATATCTTTCCCTTTTTAATTTACATCATTTTTATATTGTCCGTGGCTATAATTTTTATACTTTTTGTACCTGTAACTCCCATAGTTATTTTAGAGACAATTCATGTACTCAATACTCAATACTGGAATTTTGCCACAGTAATTCACTCATTATTTGACTGAGGTTCATTCTCCAGAAGTTCCCTTAGGAATAACTTATAGTGGGGCACCTGGGGGGCTCAGTCAGTTCTGCACTTGAGTTCTGCTCAGGTCGTGATCTCACAGCTGGTGAGTTCAAGCCCCACGTCAAGCTCTGTGCTGACAGCTCAGATTCTGGGTCTCCCTATCTCTTTGCCCCCCCCCCTTCCCTACTGACACACTGTCTCTCTCTGACTCTCAAAAATGAATACATGTTAAAAATTTTTTTTAATTTAAAAAAGGATAATTTATAGTAACAATGCTCTCTGGGCACTCATATGCCTGTGTAAATTTTTATTTTATTTTTACTTTGTGCTTATGCTATTGCTTGGCTAGGTGTGAAATTCTTGGACCATTCTTTCTCTGAAGATATTATGGGTATTGCTCTAAGGTTGTTAAGCCTTGAGAATGTATGTATGGCCAAGTCCTGCCTTCTTCTCTCCATATAGAAAGTACAATATTTTATGTAACTATTCAAATTATCATTTTTTAAGTAAAACATGAGGCTATTCTAAGGTTGCTTGTTGGGTGTCATTTCCCCCTCTTTATATATATAAGATTTCTTTTAAATATCAAGATGTAAGTAATTATATGTGGGAATGTTTCTTCAATAGTATATGTAAATAATGTTTTTCTGTTTTATATTTCTAGTTCTTTCCTTGGACACACTCATTGTATACTTGAGTTCCATTTTTCCTTGTATTTTTATATTTCTCATATTTTTTCAAAATTAAAATCTAGCTCGTATACCACAAAATCTACTCTTTTAAACTGCACAACTCAATGGATTTTAGTATATTCATAAAACATTGTGCCCCTCTACTAGCTTCATCACCCAGACATGTTAGCACTCATCTCTTATTACTTCCTCTTCCCAGACCCTGGGAACTCAAACCCACTTTCTGTTTCTATGGATTTGCTTAGTTTGGGTATTTAGAATCATACAATGAATAAACTTTTGTGTGTAGCCTCTTTTATTTATAATGCTTTAAAGATTCATCCATATTATTAAATGTATCTGCACTCTCTCCCTGCTTCTGGCTAACACTTATTTTATTTATGACTATACCACAGCTTGTTTATTCATCCCTCAGTTGATACACATTTGGGTTGTTTCCACTTTGTGGCTATTATTAATAAACATTACTATGACCATGCATATAGAAGTTTTTGTGTGAACATAGGTTTCTACTTTTGTTGGTTAAATACCTGGGAATAGAGTTACTGAGACAGAAGGTAATTCTATGTTTAACTTTTGAGAAACTGACTCTTTTCCAGGAGATTACACTATTTTGAATTTCTGTTGAAAATTTGTGAGGATTCCTGTTGCAGACTTTGAGTCTGGAGTTCTCTCTTGTCCAGCAAGAGAGCGGATGTAGAATTAAGTATGAGAGAGGCTAATGTCTGGGAGGAGACAAGACCCCTGAGTAAAAGTCCTTGCTCCATTTTTATTAGGATCAGAAGGCTTACATACATGATGGATGTGCAGAAAGAGACAATTAAACAGTGATCATTAATTCATGTGTGTTAGAGAAAGGGGTTTTGAAGGTATGCAGTATTAGGGGCTAGGGTCAATACAAATCAAAGTCCCAACGCTGAGCAGGCAGCTGTTAATTGCCGGCACCAGGCACCATGTCTGTTCCTCTTAACTTGAACAGGGGCTAAGGCAGATAGAGCATGCTACCTTATCAGGGTTGTTTGTTTTTGCTTTTGTTTAGCTCTTGGCATTTTTGCCCAGCTTCAGCGATTTTCTGTTTCTACCTGTTCTCCTATGCGGTCCTGTGGAAGCAGTTTTCTGTTCTGCACTTTGTTCTACTCTGTGGGTGTTTTCATCCTGTGGTGGCTTTCCACCACTAAGCCTGGTTTAGGGAATTCCTAAGTTTATTCCCCACAGGTTCCAGTTTTTTCACATCCTAGCACTTGTTATTGTCCATCTTTTTAAGGCTAGCCATCCTAATGGATTGAAATTACATCTCTTTGTAATTTTGAATTGCATCTCCCTAAAGACTAGTGATGTTGAGCACCTTTTCATATGCTTATAAGCCATATTTGTAGCTTTTTTTGATGTCTATTCAAATCCTTTATATTTTTTATTTTTTATTTGATTTTTAATTTTTTTAATGTTTTATTTATTTTTGATACAGAGAAAGACAGAGCATGAGAGGAGGAGGGACAGAGAGAGAAGGAGACACAGAACTGGAAGCAGGCTCCAGGCTCTGAGCTAGCTGTCAGTACAGAGCCCAACACAGGGCTCGAACCCATGAATGTGAGATCTGACCTGAGCCAAAGTCGGAGGCTTAACGGACTGAGCCACCCAGGCGCCCCTCTTTATACCTTTTAAAATTGGGTTCTCTTGGGGTGCCTGGGTAGCTCAGTCCATTAAGCGCCAACTGTGACCAGGTCATGATTTCTCCGTTCCTGAGCCCTACATCTAGCTCTGTGCTGACAGCTCAGAGCCTGGAGCCTGCTTCAGATTCTGTGTCTCCCTCTCTCTCTGCCCCTCCCCTGTTCATGCTGTGTCTCTCTGCTCTCAAAAATAAATAAAACATAAAAATAAATAAATAAAATAAAATAAAATAAAATAAAATTGGGTTGTCTTTTTTATGTTGAGTTGTCAGTGTCCTTTATGCATTTTAATTACTAGATTCTTACCAGATATGTGATTTGTAAATATACTTTCCCATTCTGTGAGTTGTGATTTTACTTCGTTGATCATGTCCTTTGCAGCACAGTTTTTAATTTAATAAAGTCTATCTTTAATAAAGTTTATCTTTTAAGACATGTTGTTGATTAAGGGTGGTTTTGGTTTCATATCTAAGAAACAATTGCTTGATGAAGATTTACACTTACGCTTTTTCTACGAGCTTAGTGTCTTCTCCGGTCTTTTCCTGGCATGTACACATTCTGCATATGTATATGTCCTTTTAGTAAGTTATTTTTAAGCAGGTTTGTTTTTATTTTTTTCTAAGAGCTTTGTATGTTGAATGAGACAGAGTTTCGTGCTTTGGGCAAACAGTAACTCTTCATTCATAGGACTTAATGTATGTCTTAATACCCTACTGTTGCAACAAAACTTTTGAAGGACCAAACTAACTCCATGACAGGCTTCAAACAAGCCTCAGGAACGAGAAGGCCCAAGTTTCTGCTTCCCCAGGTATGACTCAGCAGCAATAGAAAGAAAAACAACCTGTTGCCCAAGCAGATACCACCACTAGCCCGAGCCAATCATAAAACGCCTGATGTTCCCGCTGTTTTAGTGAGTTCGCTTAGTTTTAAATTAGCCAATCACCCTGCACCATGCCAACCTCTGCCCAATCAGTTTGTAATCCCAGCCCCTCACTCCACCCTTCACCGCGTCCCTCGCCCCAACTGTAATAAAAACCCTGCTCAACTGATGATCGGCTCTCAGCACGGATCCACTGCGTTGGTGAGGTCTGAGAGACCCAGCTTAAGCCCGAATAAACACCCTTTACTTTTGCATACGTGACTCGGACTCCCTGGTGGTCTGGGTTTTTGGAGATACCGTGATCTCAGCATAACACTTTAAACTGCCCCTGCAGCATTGTCTGCAACACAAAGTTACTGTCCTCCAGCCATGATCAATTTATGTATATTCCTCTTTCAAAACATGGGTTTTTCTGTGTGAGTTTTCATTCATCTATCTTCTCTGCTTTTTGAGACTCTGTTTTAATTAGGAGTCAAAGAAGTGTTCTTCATCAGCCTCACACAGATTAGAAATTGAAACTGTACTATTCCCTATGTATAGGGGTGATCCATTGACTTTTCATGAAATCCACAACTCAAGATACCTTTTCTGAGTGTCTCCAAGCACTTCTATTTCAGCTTCAATAGTCTTTATTTTTTTTACTTTTCTTTTCTCATATTTTGCAGTCCATGTTTTAAAAAATTCTCTTGGGGACACCTGAGTGGCTAAGATAGTTAAACGACTGACTCTTGATTTTTGCTCAGATCATGATCTTCCAGAGCACAAAGGCTGCTCAGGACTCTCTCTCTCCCTGTCTGTTCCTCTCTTGTTCATGTATGCACTCTCTCTGTCTCTCAAAATAAATGAATAAATATAGAGAATAAATGAAAACTCAGTTTCATTGAAGGTTAATTATTCAGGCTTTTTGTTTTTGTTTTTCTTTTTTGCTGTTTTGTTTGTTTACAGTCTCTGTTATCTTAGATGAATTCTAGGAGGATCAATGTAAAAGTATGACTTGATGCTGCCATATTTCAGCTGGTATTTCCAGTCGTGGTACGTGTTAACTTCATATACAACTAGAGAAAGAATAATTACTTTTAGTATTTGAGATAAACATTGCAGTATCATTACAATACAATGAGTGCTTTGAACTTTATTCACCACAAGATTATTTAATTCAAATTATTTGCCTAAAATATCTTGCTAGGACCTTTGGGACCAATGATAATTATTTATGTATCTTTTTTTTCTGGCTTAGGGATTAACGCTGTAATTAAATACCAGTGGTTTGCGTGAAGATAAAACAGGAATCTTAGCCTATATTACAGTGTGCCTTTGGAGCTGTAAACTCAGACTGGGTGGGCTACAACCCAGCTCTAACACCACCTGCACAGCTTGGAGCAACGGGCTGAACTTAAATCTCACTTTTTTGATCTTCAGGATAAGAATAATTAAAAACAAACCCCCAAACTGTCTTTTGGGTTTATCGTAATTACTTAATGAAATAATGTACAATTAAGCTTTTAAGACAGTGAATGGCACATAACAAATAGCCACTGCACATTAGCTCTTTAATAGTGAGCTATTTTAATACATGTGGAACATATGTAATAAGGGTAATTCTAACTAAGTGAATTAATCAACTAAAAAGATTTTTATCTGTGGAGGTTTCTAATTTTTAAAAATGTCCCCTTTTTAATATGCCATAGAATAATATGAGTGCCTGAGGGAAGCCAGTAGTGCTTTGACTTGTAGATATATCCCAAATCCCTCTGGATATCCACAGCAGCCCAGTGAGGAATATAGATCAGCCTGGAAGTGATATGAATCACAATGTATTTCTCCCTTTCTCTATGTAACACATCCTGGGGTGGTAAGTTTTTAGCAGCACTGTCAGTGAAATTGGAGTCCCTGTGGTGAAGTGGCAGGCATTCTGTTTTTGGATGCAGATAGACCCAGATCTATCTTTGCAAATTACTAGCTGTATGATCATTAACAAGTTACCTAACACCTTTGAATTCCTTCTATTATATCA
Source organism: Suricata suricatta (assembly GCF_006229205.1). NCBI lineage: Eukaryota > Metazoa > Chordata > Mammalia > Carnivora > Herpestidae > Suricata > Suricata suricatta. The sequence continues at coordinate 1,707,366 of NC_043714.1, forward strand.
CAATGGTGATGAGACTACCTCATCCCAGAAGGCTGTTTTGGAGTATGAGAAAATTATTAGCTATTTTCTCCTACTCCTTTATGTTTTCCACTATTGATAGTTTCAAAGAAAACTTTTTTAAAGTGATTAATGGTTTGTTTATTTTTGAGAGAGAGACAGAGCGACAATGGGGGAGGAGCAGAGAGAGAGGGAAACTGAAGCAGGGTCCAGGCTCCACGCTGTCAGCACAGGGCCCAAGGTGGGGCTTGAACCCACAAACCATGGGATCATGGCCTGAGCCGAAGTTTGACGCTTAGCCATCTGAGCCAAAGCTGGATGTTCAACTGACTGAGCCACCCAAGCACCCACAAAGCAAACATTTTTAAGTCATTATTTTCTTTACTGATCTTGAGGCTAGAGAAGCCATATTTGAAAGGATTCAGAGTTAAATGAATAGTGTCGAAGAATGGAGGAGTCATTAAATGTTTTTTTAAGTAGGTGATATAGACTGTGAGTTTTCTGAAGACCTTTCATATACTTATGCCAGCAGCATCTAGCAGACAGCTTGATGGTACCCAGTAAATGTTGGCTGAGTTAATATATTTGTATCCAAGGGCCAAGGTTAGTTCAAGGCATGACTAGGTTGATGAAGCAGAATTCCCTAGATTCCGACGCTGAGTGCAGGGGTGGATGGAAAGTTTAACCTAGGTACTAGCTGTTGGTTACTTCTGTGTGCAAGGGGTAAGAAAGAGGGAGGGAGATCTTATGCTCATTTCTGAGAGCTGCTTTGGTAATTTACCACCAACTGCTGACGTAAAACAAAACAAATGTATTCACATGCAGCTCCAGGGCTCAGGAGTGCATCATAGAGTTAAAATCAGGGGTTGGCAGCATGGCACTCCGTCTGGAAGCTCTAGGAAACAATTAGTTCCCTTGCCTCTTCCAGCTTCTGCCCACATTCTTTGTCCAAGGCCACCTTCCCCTGTCTTCAACTTCAGCAACAAATGTTGAGTGTTCATAATGTATAATTCTCATCCCCTCCTCTGCATTCTTCCGATTTTAAGGACCCTTGTGATTCCATTAGGATCATTTGAATAGTAGTCTTGGGTAGTCTCCCTATCTCTAGGCATGTAACTTAATCACATCTGCAGACTCCCTTTGTGCCCTATAAAATAGTATTTTTACAGGTTCCAGAGATTAAGGTGTGAATGTGGGTGGGTGTGCTATTATTCTGCCTACCTCAAAACTCTGGCAAAGACAAATTACATTAAGATATAGTCTGGGTGGATGCCTAGGGCACATTCCTGTGCAAAAGCAGGTAAGGCAATCTGCCTCCCCTTTCTTTCTGGCAGATCTTCAATTATTGACTTTCTTTTAAACCTAAACAGCATTGCTGAAGCTCGTAATGTCCTCATGCACTCAGGAACCCATTTGGGTAGCACTCCTCACATTTCAATATATTTTTTTTTCCAGCTGCTCCAGATTTAGCAAATGGCTAATGTTTCAAGTGAATTCAAAGACAATTGGAAGCAATTACCACCTTGCAGTGCTTTTCAAAAATATAATACATTGAAAAGCACAAGGTGTGTTTAGGGGGTGCTTGGGAAAAGAATTGCACTTTAGGGCAGATTCTTCTGGTAGCAGAGTTTACTTTACTGTAAATAATTGTCTCACACTGTGTTCTGGATGGCTTGTCAATTGCTCTAAATTAAACATCATGCTGAGTGCCCACTCCTCCCTGAAAACTGTCACTTGAGACTAAGTTTGGTAGCTGTGCCTTTATGTGCCTCCCCCTCAGGTCTGCATTTCCCAGTGATTAAATAGGGTGAGAGAGTCAAAGATTTTTTTCCTGAGTGTTCAAGCAACCAAGTAGGAAGCAATTTCAGCGCCCTTGAAAGAATGTAAGACCCAGAATTAGATTTCTTACATAAAAACCCATCTAGAAGCACACAGTGTAAGCCAAGTTCTCCCCCCACCCCTACGTCTACTTTAGAGCTTTTCAACCTCCAGTCTACTCAGTTCATTTTTGTGTGTATGTATGTACCGCACGGCCTGACACCCCTGGTTCCGCTTGGGGCCACCCACACACACAGTCCTTCTCGCTCCTTTCTAAAAAACCACACTTACAAGATGTTCACTCCCTTAGCTTTGCATTCTAAAAAACAAAACAAAACAAAACAAAAAACAAGGTCAGGTCCAAGTTTCTATTAAATGAAGCATTTTTTTCTTCCTGGGTCTTAGGATCAACTTCCAGAATTCAAATATATTGGAATTTAAGTCAGTTAGGCTTGAAAGCAAATAGTAAATTCTATATTAGGGAAATTGTTTGGTGTCAGAAAATAAAGGAACTAAGGGGAAAAAAAAACACTTTTAACAGAGCAAGTTAACCAAAACTTCCATCAAAGCATACTTTAGTCTATTAAAAGAGACAAATTGGCTTACTCTAATCAATTGCTTCTTGTCAAAGTGAGTTAATCCAGTTACAAATTATCTGAATCAGTTTAAACGTGTTTTGCAAATGAAGTGTGCACACTTTTAGTGGTGGTGGGTTTGGACAGCTTTGAACTATATCAAACTGCAAACTGTTTTAACCTGAGCCAGTCTAAAAATGTTTTTAAAAATTGTCAAGGAATTTTAAAAAGTAAAATTCGTTAAAACAGAATTTAAATGGTGGCTACTAGCGGTTATGGGATGGGGTGGGGGAGAAAGAAGGAAGATGCTTTAAGACTACAAACTGGAGGGACGCTGGGTGGCTCAGTGAGCAAAGCGTCCGACTTCAGCTCAGGTCATGATCTCACAGTTTGTGATGCCAAGCCTGCCGTCTAGCCCCATGCTGACAGCTCAGAGCCTAGAGCCTGCTTCAGATTCTGTCTCTTTCTCTCCCTGCCCCTCCTTCACTTGTGTTCTATCCCTTTCCGTCTCTCCTCTCAAAGTTAAATAAATGTAAACAACTAAAGCAAAAGACTACAAATTGGTAAATAAGTTACAAAGTTGTAAAGACGTCCCAGAGATAAAATTTGCTAAGACTAGACTTTAGTTATTTCCACCACAAAAGATAATTATGTGGCTTGATGGAGTATCTAATGCTATAATTATATTACAGTATATTACAATACAAGTACAATATATAAATGTCATAATTATATTAGAATATATAAATTATAATGTACGCTATATACATACAATATCAAATCAACATTTTTTACACCTTATACTTATGCAATTTTATACATCAAATTTATTTTAATAAGAAAAGTTTTCAAGATTTTAACTTTAAGTAATCTCTATACACAACGTGGGGTTAAAACTTACAACCCAGAGAACAAGAGTTGCATGCTCTATCCACTGAGCCAGCCACGCATCCCTAATAAGAAAAAAAAAGTAAATGCCATCTGCATGCAGAGAAATTACATATGTCAGCAGGACTCCTGAGACTCTTTGTTTATCAACTGCTTTAGAATCAACTACAATAGCATCTTCTCTTCATCCCTGATTTGTTTTCTGTTCTTTTTGTTGCTAACTATTCTTTATGGTCCTTCAGGTTGAAAAAAGATCTCAACAAAGTGTTGAAGATGAACCCCTAAGAGCCAGGACTGAAAGGTGAGATATAAAAAATTACAGCCAGAACAATCGTCACCTATATCACAGAACTGCAGGTGACATGCCCCTTCTATAGAGAATTCTTAGTTTTCAAAATCTTACAGTAGGAATTATTTTGCTTTAAACAGCTTCCAAGATCAGAAGAAATGGCAGTCACATACCTCTTTCCCACCCCAGGATCTCCTCTATCTCATACCACACTTTAAGGAGAACAGAAGTTTTAGGTGAAATTTAGACTCGGATTAATAAGTCACTAGACATTCTAATTTCTCAAATGAGATTCCTTTTGTTGCTTGAAGTGACTAGAGATTTCATTATCTTATTGCCCAGGAAATTCAGAAGTCCTGCTCAACAGTTCATCCAAATGAGAAAGAACTAGCCTCATAGATTGAAAGCAATATGGGTAGGAAAGAATAAAGTTGTTTTTATTATAAACTACAATCCCTCTCAAACCATCCCATTGTATCTTTATAGATAATCTATTGTCTTCTTAAATCTTGATATATAGACAGATACCATATATACTAATCATTCTTCCAAAATAATAACAACATCCTACTATTACCAGGTAGTATGCTAGGCTTGCTGGGCCCTGGCAAAACAATAATAAGAGAGAGAGAGATATGAATGAAACAGGCATATGTGAAATACAAAGATATAACTATGATCTTGTTATATCTTGCCTGTAATATAGGGGTTTGATCTGCTCTTGTTCATTATTCAAGGCATTTCTGAGAAGATAACAATAAACTGAGCTGTAGCTAATGCCATAACAGATGAAGATCTAGGGTAGAAAGAAAGCATCATAAAACCAGAAACCCCAGCTGCAGATAAAGAGCAGGGTGGAGGCAGTCCTGATGGAAGAGCATCTACAAAGAGAGAAGTGACAGGGGTGAGGAAGAAGTGAATTGAACCTTGACCAAGCAGTGAGACTAAAAGGCTTAATTCAGAGAGAGAAAGAGAAGATGGTAAGAGGTCAGGAGAAAAAAATGAAGATAATACTACCCAAGGAAACTATATAGTCTGATTATTCCAGAGAGACGGAGATGTAGAATATGCATCAAGAGAATAGATTAAAGTGACTGTTTAAGCGAACTTATAACCAGAGTGCCCAGTCCAGCTGATGGGGGAGGGAAGTGGGGAGAGTTAAGAGTGAGATAAGGGAGAATATATCTGAATAGCAAGAACTGATCTAGAGTAATCACAGCAATATATCAATGCTGGTCTTACCTTGGGGTCCAGTAAAAACTAAGGCAGCTTTCTGGTGTGGATGGGCATGGTTTGGTGTAGGCCAGTCTTGCCTCCTCTGCAGGTCCTTGAGCTGTCTGCAGGCCTGCATTGGTAGTTGTGGGGAGAAAAAAGGCAGCTCCCTAGCCCCTCTGGATTCAAGTATTGCAACTCACTCTCCCGGACCCAATCTCCCTGTGCCTCATGAGCAGCCAAGGTGGACAGACTTATGTTTCCCAAGCTGTGCCTTGTTTCCAAGTCCTACTCCACACTCTGCAATGATAATGCCTGAAATGTCCTCCCGCAGGCTGGGCTCCTGGTCTGCTGGATGGCTTCCCAGCTGGGGAGAGTTTCTCCAGGACAGGCCTCGTATTGCACTGCCCAGTCCAACCGGAGAACCACAGCCAGAGAGAAAGGATCTCTCTCCAGACTCCCTGCAGTTACAGAAGGGATGATAGGATCCCTCTCTGTCCCAGACCAAGGTTTTTGCCTTCTCCAGAGACTTTTCTATGAGCGGTTTCAGCCTCTGTTTCACTTCCCCTTGTCTCTCTGTGGCTCTCTGAGGCTCTGTGTGGCTCTTCACCAAGGGGGATCCCAACCTAATTTTATCTTCCCCAGTTCACAATCACCCACCTATGAGGGTGTCTTGTTAGTGGACTCTGTCTCTTTTCTTCCCAGACGCCTGCAGTGAAGAATCTTATGGTTTCAGTTCTTCGTTTGGGAAATATGGGCAGGGAAAGGGACCAAGATCCCTACTTCATCATCTCGCCTCTTCCTCGTACTAATTTTTCTTAAATGTTTTCTAAAATTCACAACTGAAGCTCTCTGGTCCTGGACTTTTGCTTGTTGGGAAATTTTTTTATTAAAGCTTCAATATCTTTACCAGTAATTGGTCTGTTCAAATTTTTTATTTCTTCATGATTCAGTATCAATAAATTGTATGCTTCTAGAAAGTTACCCATTTCTTCTAGGCTGTTCAGTTTGTTGGCACCTAATTATTCATGGAAGTTTCTTATGATTCTTTGTATTTCTGTCATATCAGTTATAATGTCTCCTCTTTCATTTCTGATTTTATTTGAGTCATCACTCTTTTTTCATTGGTAACTTTAACTGAAAGTTTTTCAATTCTGTTTATCTTTAAAAAAAAAACACAGCTCTTGGTTTCATTGGCTTTTTCCATTGTCTTTTTAGTATTTTATTTATTTCCACTCCTGATCTTTGTTATTTCCTTCTTGTGTTATTTTTCTAGTTCCTTGAAGTGAAGAGCTAGATTGTTTATTTAAGGTTTTTATTTCTTCATGTAGACATTTAGACAGTTCTCTGTCTTTTGCTGTTTTAGTCCTTCCTCTTTTTTTTTTTTCTTTTCTCTTGTGGTTTGCTTGTTTGATTGATTTGTCTGTGCATTTGCATGCATTTCTTCCCTTTGTGTTTGTCTGTCAGTTTTCCTTTCCAAGGCTACCTCAAAAAACAAGCTAAAGTACACATGGTGGAGAGTCCCAAATATCACTGAGTAGGGAAATATAATAACCAAAGCACAATAAGAGAAACCAAGGGACACTGTTAAAAGAACACTTCCTGAACAGACAGGCCCTGGACAGTCAATGAGCCTCCATTAATATAGCAATACTCACAGGTGCAGAGCATAACAAGCATTTAAAACAGGCATGAGATAGAGAGCTGGCCAAAATGATGAAATGGAAGAATGCTCCTCTAAAGAAATTCCAGGGAGAAGTCACAGCTATAGAGGAAGACATCAGGGAAGCTGTTGATACAAAGACTATGTACCTTAAAAATAGTTGTGATGAACTAAAAAAGTGCTATAAATGAGAAGTATAATAAAATGGAGGCGACCACTGAACAGATTGCAGAGGCAGAGAGGAGAAGAGGTGAATTAGAAGACACAATCATAGACAAAGATGAAGCTGAGAAAAAGAGAAATTGACCCAGGTGCACAAAAGGAGAATTCAAGACCTGAGTGATACAACCAAACGGAACAGTATCCATATCATAGGAATTCCTGAAGAAGAAGAAAGATTGAAAGGTGCTGAAGGGCACTTGAACAAATTATAACTGAGAACTTCCCCAATCTGGAGAAGAAAAAAGACATTGAAATCCAAGGGGCACAGAAAACTGCGCTGAGACGTAACTTAAATAGACCTTTGGCATAACATATCATAGTGAAACTGGCAAAACATAAGGATTAAGAAAGAATTATGAAAGCAGCTAGAGATAAAAGGGTCCTAACATAAAAAGGGAAACCTATCAGCATAGTTACAGACCTATCTACTGAAACTTGGCAGGCCAGAAAGGTATGGCAGGAAATCTTCAATGTGATGAACAGAAAATATTAGCAACCAAGAATCCTTTATCCAGCAAGCCTGTCATTCAGAATAGAAGGAGAGATAAAGATTCCCCCCTCCAAAAAAATAACCTAAAAATTGAAAGATTTCATCACCACTAAACCAGCCCGACAAGAAATCCTGAGAGGGACTCTATGAAGGAAATGTGGCAAGGAACACAGGTACCAGAGACACCACTACAAGCATGAACCCTACCAAGAACACAATGACTCTAAACTTCTATTTTTCAATAATAACACTGAATGTAAATGAACTAAGTACTTCAATCAAAAGACATAGGGTAGCAGAATGAATTTTTTTAAAAAACCCATCTATTTCCTGTCTATAAGAAACTCATTTTAGACCTGAAGACACCTTCAGATTGAAAGTGAGGGGATGGAGAAATAACTATCATGTGACTGAAAGTCAAAAGAAAGCCAGATTAGCCATATATATATTGGGAAAACTGGACTTTAAAGTAAAGGTACTAACAAGAGATAAAGAAGGACATTATATAATAATTAAAGGGTCTCTCCATCAGGAAGAGTTAACATAAACACCTACGCAACAAATTTGGAAGCACCCAAATACATAAAACTATCACAAACAGAAACAATTTTATTAATAAGAATGTCCTAATAGCAGGGGACTTTGATACTTTACTTACAGCAATGGATAGATCAACTGGACAGAAAATCACTAAAGAAACAATGGGTCTGAATGACACATTGCACCAGATAGATCTGACATATATATTTAGGACTCTACATCCTGAGGCTAGGGAATTCACTTTCTTCTCGAGTGCACATGGTACATTCTTCAAGATAGACCACATACTGGGACATAAAGCAGCCCTCAATAAATATAAAAGAATTGAGATCATACCATGCACACTTTCAGATGACAATGCTATGAAACTTGAAATCAGTCATGGGAAAAAGTCTGGAAAACCTCGAAAAACACCGAGGCTAAACCACCCTACTAATGAAAGACTGGACCAATCAGGTGATTACAGAAGAAATTAAAATATATATGGAAACAAATGAAAATGAAAATACAACAATCCAAATTATTTGGGATACAGCAAAGGCAGTCCTAAGAGGAAAGTATATTGCAATCCAGGCCTATTTCAACAAACTAGAAAAAGTGCAAACACGAAATCATACAGTCCACCTAAAGAAACTAGAAGGAGAGTAGCAAGTGCACCTCAAGCCCAGCAGAAGAAGATAAATAATAAATATGTGGGCAGAAATAAACAATATAGAATCCAAAAAAACAGTTGAACAGATCAATGAAACCAAGAGTTGGCTTGTTGAAAAAATAAACAAAATTGATAAACCTGTTGCCAGGTTTCTCAAAAAAGAAAAGATAGAGCATCCAAATAGACAAAATCATGAATGAAAATGGAGGTATTACAACCAATCCCTCAAAAAGACAACCAATTATCAGGAATACTATGAAAATTATATCCCAACAAATGGACAACCCAGAAGAAATGGACAATTTCCTAAACACACATACACTACCAAAATTCAAATGGGAAAGGATACAAAATCTGAACAGACCCATAACCAGTGAAGAAATTGAATCAGTTATCAAAAATCTCCAGCAAATAAGAACCTGGGGCCATATGGCTTCCCTGGGGCATTCTACCAGACATTTAAAGCAGGGTTAATACCCATTCTTCTATTCCAAATAATAGAAATAGAAGAAAAACTTCTGGACTCATTTTATGAAGCCAGCATCATTTTGATTCCAAACTAGTCAGAGAATCAACAACAACAAAAAAAGAGAAATACAGGCCAATATTCTTGATGAATGCAGATGCAAAAATAATCAACAAGATACCAGCAAATCAAATTCAACAGCATATAAGAATTATCCACCATGATCAAGTGGGATTCATTGCGGAGTTATAAGGCAAATCAATCAATGTGATACATCACATTAACAAAAGAAAATAACCATATGATCCTGTCAGTAGATGCAGAAAAAGCATTTCACCAAATGCAGCATCCTTTCTTAATAAAAACCCTTGAGAAAGTTGGGATAAAAGGAACTTGCTTAAACATCATAAGAGCCATTTATGAAATGCTCACAGCTAATATCATCCTCAATGGGGAAAAACTGAGAACTTTCCCCTGAGATCTGGAATATGACAGGGATGTCCACTCTCACTACTGTTGTTTAACATACTGCTGGAAGTCCTAGCATCAGAAATCAGACAACAAAAAGAGATAAAAGGCATCATAATTGGCAAAGATTAAGTCAAACTATCACTTTTTGCAGATGACATGATACTCTACATAAAACCAGACCAACTCCACCAAAAGCCTACTAGAACAGATCCATGAATTCGGGAAAGTCACAGGGTACAAAATCAATGTACAGAAATCAGTTGAATTTTTATACACCAATAATGAAGCAACTGAAAGAGAAATTAAGAAACTGATCCCATTCACAACTGCACACACAAAAAACTATAAAACACCTAGGAATAAACCTATCCAAAATGTAAAAGACCTGTAAATGAAAACTATAGAAACATTATGAAGGAAATTGAAGAAGTCACAAGGAAATTGAAAAACATTCCATGCTCATGGATCAGGAGAATAAATATTGTTAAAATGTCATTATTACCCAAAGCAATCTACACAGTCAATGCAATCCCCATCAAAATTGCACAGCACTCTTCTCAAAGCTAGAACAAACAATCCTAAAATTTGTATGGAACCACAAAAGATGCCAAATAGCCAAGTAATATTGAAGAAGGAAACCAAAACGGGAGGCATCACAATCCCAGACTTTAGCCTCTACTACAAAGCTGTCATCAAGACAGTATGGTACTGGCACAAAAACAGACACATAGACCAATGGAATAGAATAGAGAACCCAGAACTGAACCAACAAATATATTGTCAATTAATCTTTGACAAAGCAGGAAAGAGTATCCAATGGAAAAAAGACAGTCTCTAACAGATGGTGTGGGGAGAACTGGACATAAACATGAGAAGAATGTAACTAGACCACTTTCTTACACCATACATAAAAATAAACTCAAAATGGATGAAGGACCTAAATGTGAGACAAGAAACCATCAAAACCCAGAGGAGAAAGCAGAAAAAAGCCTCCTTGACCTCAACCGCAGCCATTTCCTACTGGACACATCCCCAAAGGCAAGGGAATCAAGAACCAAAGTGAACTATTGGGACCTCATCAAGATAAAAATCTTTTGCAATGCAAAGGAAACAATCAAGAAAGCTAATAGGCAATCAGTGGAATGGGAAAAGATAGTTGCAAATGACATATCATATAAAGGGCTAGTATCCAAAATTTACAAAGAACTCACCAAACTCCACACCTGAAAAACATATAATCCAATGAAGAAATGGGCAAAAGACATCAGTAGACTCTTCTCCAAAGAGGACATCCAGATGGCCAATAGACAAATGAAATGATGCTCAGCGTCACTTATCATCAGGGAAATTCAAATCAAATCCACACTGAGATACCATTTTACACTGGTCAGAATGGCTAAAATAAACAAAACAGGAGGCTGTAGATGCTGGCGAGGATGTGGAGAAATGGGCACCCTTTTACATTTTTGGTGGAAATGTAAACTGGTGCAGCCATTCTGGAAAACAGTGTAGAGGTTTCTCAAGTAATTAACAATAGAACTTCCCTATGAATCAGCAATAGCACTGCTAGGTACATACTCAAGGGATACAGAAGTGCTGATACATAGGGGCACATGTACCCCAATGTTCATAGCAGCACTTTCAACAATAGCCTAATCATGGAAAGAGCCTAAATGTCCATCAACTGATGAATGGATCAAGAGGATGTGGTTTACCTATACAATGGAATACGACATGGCAATGAGAAAGAAATTTGGCCATTCGTGGCAATGCGGATGGAACTTGAGGGTGTCATCTAAGTGAAACAAGTTAGGCAGAAAAGGACAGATACCATATGTTTTCACTCATAATTATAACAAGAGGAACTTAACAGAGGACCATGGGGGAGTGGAAGTGGGAAAATAGGTGGAGAGAGGGCGGGAGGCAAATTATGAGACTCTTGAATGCTGAGAACAATCTGAGGGCTGACCTGGGAAGGGGAGAGGGGGAAGAGGGTGATGGGCATGGAGGAGGGCAGTTGTGGGGATGAGCACTGGGTGTCATATAGAAACCAACTTGACAATAAGCTATAAAGAAAAAAAGGAAAAATTAGTACCAATCCTTGACAAGCTTTAAAAAAAAAAAGTGGGAGCAGCCCAAAACACTTTACAAGGCCAGAATTACCCTGATATTAAAACCAGACAAAGACACCATAAGAAACAAAATTAAGAAAAGACCAATATTCTTGATAAATATTGATGCAAAAATTCTCAAGAAACTATTAGTAAACTGAATTAAACAATACATTGAAATGATCAAGGGAGATTTATTTCAGGGATATAGGGAAGCTTCTTACCTACAAATCAATCAGTGTGATATGTCAAGTTAACTATGGAACTTTTATAATTGAATAATCGAATTTATAAATTGAACAATTATAATGATATGATAGTTTGAATAGAATCAGAAAAAGCATTTGGCAAGATTCAATCTGTTCATAATTAAAATTCTCAATAAAGTGAGTAGAGGAGGGAATGTACCTCAACATAATGAAGGCCTTCTATGACAAGCCCACAATTAACACCATACTCACTGGTGAGAAGCTGAAAACTTTTCCTCTAAGACCAGGAAAAAGGCCAGGAAACTCTCTCTGACCAAATTTATTCAATATAATATTGGACATCCTCGCCACAGCAATTAGATAATAAAAAGAAATAAAAGGCATCCAAACCAGAAAGAAAGAAATAAAACTGTCTCTATTTGCTGAGGACATGATATTATATGAAATAAACCCTACAGACTTCACCAAAGACCTGGAAGAACTAATAAGCACATTTCTAAATGTGTAGTTTACAAGTTTTATGTCACAAAATCAATACAAAAATTTTAGTTCCATTTCTATTTACTAATAATGAACGATCAATGAAATTAAGGAAACAATCCCATGTACAATTGCACCAAAAAGAATAAAATATCTAGGAACAAATTTATCCAAAGAGGTGAAAGAAATGTACACTAAAAACTATAAGAGGTTGATCAAAGAAATTGGAAAAGACACAAATAAATGGAAAGATGCTCTGTGCTTAGGGGTTGGAAGAATGAATATTTTTAAAATGTCCATACTACTCAAAGCAATCAACAGCTTTAATGAAGTCTCTATCAAAACTTTACTGATATTTTTCACAGCAATGAACAAAATTTCCCTAACTTTCCCTAAAATTTTTATGGGACTACCAAAGACTCCAAAGGTAGTCAAAACAATGTTGAGAGGGAAGACAAAGCTGGAGGTATTACATTTTCTGGTTTCAAACTATAGTAAAAAGCTATAGAAATCAAAATGGTATGGTATTAGCATAAAAACAGACACTGAGATCAACAGAACAGAAGAGAGGGCCCAGAAATAACCTATGATAAAAGATCCAAGAGTATACAATGGGGGAAAGGTCAATATGTTTAATAAACTGTGTTAGGAAAACAGAGCAAACAAGTGCAAAAGAAAGAAACAGCGTCCTTGCCTTATATCAGGCACAACATTCAACACATCAAGTGATATCGGCGCTTCCAAAGTGACTGCAGTATTAATTTTAGAATTTAGTTGATTTAAAAATTTTGTGTACAACTTTTAGAAATCGTTTGTGGTTTTAGAGAAAATAAATTCTTGTTTTTTAAAGTTTATTCTGTGTTTTCTTTGACAAAAACATTCTCCTTGTATGACTTTCCAGGAATCCCTTTTCCTCATGACTGGAGAACAGAAATCATTGTCTGTGGGAGTGAGCTGTTGAGCATCATGCCGGATGTACTAGGGACACTCGGAGCTTACTAGGTTACCCCTCTGGCTCACTGTATCTGTGCTTTCTATGATCAGTGCTCTTTTCAAATGGACATTTAGTAGTTTGTGAAAATTAGTGATGTTTCTCTCACTAAGTCAATATCCATGCCCCCTGGAACAAGTTCAGTGTGACCACCTTGGGGTTTTCATGAAGTTACTCGGGCTAGGATACAAAGGTAAACCTTTGCTCTCCCTATGGCTGATTGGAGATATGCGGCACAGAAAATGCTCAGCTAGTCTGTATAACACCATGTGGAGGGAGTGTGGTAACTTTTAAACCTCACCAAGGTGATGACCTGTGAAAATAGTGCAAACACACAGGTAAAGGAGGTTTGCTTATGTGAATAAAACTTATAACAACAAAATATATACAGAAAAAATTTGGCAAAATCAGTTTTTCAATTCTATGTCCTGTTCTAAAGTATAATGTTAGCCGTTTTTTGTTATGGTATTGCTAAAGAATAATAGTGTAAGTAACAGGGGTAGCCAGAAGCAGATATTTTGTTTCTTTGTATCCGAAAGAGTGGAGAGTTTAAGTAAGAACCCACCCACCGTCTTCTACAAGGTCACTGCTTCTGGACAAAAACCAAAAAGGTGGCCATCAGAATATATTCTAAAAATAGATTTCCTTGGCATATACTTAGTCAAGTACCGATTCAGACCTATTTATGTGTCAGTATACCCTAAAGGAAATTGATGTTCATAATTCTTATGTTACGTTTGTAAATGAATGTAATTACACTCAAGTTAGTTATGGGCCAAATTACATCTGCTTAAAATTTATAGGTTGAAGGCTTAATTCCCAGTACTGTATTGGGAACAGGACATTTACAAAGGTAATTAAGCTAAAAAGAAAATTCTTAGGGTGTCCTAACAATCTGATTGGTGTTCCTGTAAGAGTTGGGACCAGACAGAGAGACACTGAGTAAGGCTGCACCCAGAGAGAAGGTTGCCATTTACAAGCCAAGGAGAGAAACTTCAGAGGAATCCAACTTGTAGCACCTTGAACTTGGAATTCTGGAATTGTGATACATTTTCTATTGTTTCAGGCCCCAGTCTATGGTATATCTAATGGCAGCCTATCAAAATAGTTGAGGCAGCAGTTTTACTACAGTAGAAGTCTATTCTTTTTAAGTAATAATAAATAATGATGTTTTTATTATTATTTATTATTTATTGTCATATAATCCATAATAACTACACATTAGAAAATATGAATTAAGGCTAAAATAGCACCCAAAAAACAATAATTGGTATGTTAAGAAAGAAAATGCAACCATATTAAATTTTCAATTAAAAACAGAGAAAGAAGAAAAGGAGTGGTAATATTTTAATATTTTAATATAAATCCTTCTAGATTTGACCAAACACATAAAAATATATAAAGAGAAGCTTAATTTTACTAAAAGGAAATGATCTTTTCCACCCTGTTTCATTTTTCATGTTGTATCATATAGTATCATAGTCATAGTTTATATAAGGTCAACAAATGAATATTTGTGTACTTTTTTGACTGCAATATATGATATTGAATATGAAAATTTTGAACCAATTCCTCACTGTTAAAAGTTGGAGCTTATCCAATGTTTCACTGTCTAAGCAAAACTTTAACAAATGTAATTTTACATATATTTGACATACTTATCAATCACAGATAAATTGCCAAGAGTGAAAGTACTGGATCCGAAGTCATGTCTATTATTACGTCTTTGACGTGTATTACCAGGTTACTTTTCAGGAAAGCTGTATCAGTTTGCACTCCCAGCAGGAGTCTTGCAGTTCTTTTAAAAAGTAAATAAATAAAGGCTTTAAATTTGGGCAAACATCTCTGTTACCCCTAGCACTGTTCAGTGAAGCTAATTTTCCACCAACTGGGACCCATTCTCCAGCTTTTTTGGAAGATGAATTATTTCTCTCTAAATATCTGATTGAACTATAGCCTGCTCCATGGTTTATAGAGACCTCATATCTGTTATTGATACCAGTCCCCAATCTTGTCCCTGCAAGAGGATTTTTATTTAATTTTTTTTAGTTTTAGGATTTTCCATTGTTTTATTTTTATAAATTTATTTATTTATTTTGAGAGCTAGAGAACACATGGAAGGAGCAGAGAGAGAGAGAGAGAGGGAGAGAGAGACAATTCCAAACAAGCTCAGCACTGTTAGCACAAAACCTAGTGTGCGGCTAGAATTCACAAACTGAGTTTTAAAAATTAATAGAATTTTTACATCTCTTTCATGAATTAAAAAAATTAAGATTTAGCTATCTATTTTCCATTTTTCTTTATCAGTTCAAGTTTAGATTTATTTGTTTTTTCTTAAAAGAATACTTTTTTCCTTCAATTTCCAGCAACAATTACAAATAGGTTTCTTTAAACCATCTATTCTCTAATGCAATATGTATTCCCCCCAAAGTGTTGATTATTATGATATATTCTCCATTGTACTT
The DNA here is from genome assembly GCF_006229205.1 of Suricata suricatta. Taxonomy (NCBI): domain Eukaryota; kingdom Metazoa; phylum Chordata; class Mammalia; order Carnivora; family Herpestidae; genus Suricata; species Suricata suricatta. The sequence goes on from NC_043714.1 coordinate 1,722,905, forward strand.
AGTCCATATTCAGACAGATCTAAATATATTTTAAAAGTCTGTGGGAATAGTGAAGCCATGTCTCATTTACTCCTTGTCCTAGTTTGGCCTTCTTGAAAAATATAAAACACATGTAATCATACTTTCATATACAGCTTTTGAACTATTTATTGTTTTAATTCTGCTTAAATCATGTATCCATGTTAACTACCTGTAATTCCTTTTGTCATTTGCTGTATGGAAATACTGGACCCCTCTGTGTAGCTGGCCATCTTCCTAGGGGACACTACAGTCTGCTTTCACAAACAAGCACATGTTCTTGTGGATTTAAAAGAAGAGAACATACTGGACAATCAGGTCCTTCATTTTGATTTTGATTAAAAACCAAAGTAATCTATGAAGTTTATTAAGCAGACGAATAGACTTAATGAATCATAAGACACAAGCTGAATAACATGGGGCTTGCAATCAAACAAAATTCTTCTCTTTCTACATTTTGAGTCATGTGAAATGATGCGTCTTCCACTTGTGGATCTTGTACTTCGATCAAGTTTAGGAATTTAGATGTAAGTATTAAATATTATTGAGTTACATTCAACCCACTGGTCTCAGTGGACACAGAGTGGCAGAGACAGTACAAAGAAAATGTGGGTGTAGCTTCTTTTCTTTTTAAAGTTTATTTATTTATTTTGAGGGAGGAGAGGCAGAGAGAGAGGGAGACAGGGAATCTCAAGCAGGCTGCACGCTGTCAGGGCAGAACCCCACACGGGGCTTGATCTCGTGAACTCACAATCATAACCTGAGTGGAAAGCAAGAGTCAGATGCTCAATCTACTGAACCACTCAGGTGCCCCTGGGCATAGCTCCTTTATCCCTGTATGTATATATGTGGATTGGTTGAGGTTCGCTTTGTCTGTAAATATTTACTCTTAAAGCATAGATGCTTGTGTTGATACTTTCTTAATAGTAACATAGGCTTTAAACAACTAAGATACTGTGGAGACACTATTATTTTTAGGGAGGTAGGTAGCTAACAGTGGCCAATGTTTCTTTTAGAACAAATACAAAAGTTGGGTTATTTCCAAAATCACATAGGGAAGGTATCAGAAAGCTACTGAAATAACAATGTTTGGAGAGAGTAGGATTCAGAGCAGAGGAAAGTTTTCAAAAGTGAGATGAAGATTGGCACCTGCTTTTCTTAGGTAAATTTTGTCTCAACCCAGCTGGAGGTGGGCATCTGGGCTATGACTGGGCAGAGAGTCATAGCCCTTAGGAGCCTCATGCAGCTGGTATAAATGAAGTGAAGAGTTACTTCCTTGAGACATGTGCTGACCTTAGAATCTGTTCAGGGGCACCTGGGTGAGTCAGTGGGTTAAGCATCCAGCTTCGGCTCAGGTCACGATCTTATGGTTTGTGGGTTCGAGCCCCGCATCGGGCTCTGTGCTGACAGCTAGCTCGGAGCCTAGAGCCTGCTTTGGATTCTGTGTCTCCCTCTCTCTCTGACCCTTCTCTGCTCACACTGTCTCTTTCTGTCTCTCAAAAATAAATAAAAGACATTTTAAAAATGTAAAATAAAAGAAGCTGTTCAGAGTAGAAAGCCAAAAAGTTAAGTCTGTCTTTTGGAAAGAAGAGGGGTATTACCCGCAACCTTGGATGCGAACACGCCAGTGTGATTGACTCTGAAAAGAGAAGTTCTCTAAAAATGCCAATCAGGGTGCTACACCCACTTTACTCAACAGTAAAGGCAAAATATAGATATTTCAGACCGATAGCAGTCATGTTTTTAAAAAATAGTTTAAAAACATTTAAAAATAAATACTAAATGGCAGTTATAAACCAAATATCAATAATTCTGTTATTTGTAAATAGACTAACACTCCAAGTACTCTATAAATACAAAGCAAAGCAAAACAAACAAGGAAACACATACAACTCTCTCTCTCGCTCTCTCTCGCTCTCTCTGTCTGTTTTTCTCTCTCAAATATGTGGCTTATAAATAAGGCACAATAAATATAAAGACATAAAATGTTGAAAATAAAAATTTAGAGTGAGCTATAACCTGCAAACATTAGCTGAAAGAAAACTGAGTAGCTATGCTAATATTAGACAAAGTTGATCCACAAAACGATGTTACTAGAAACAAGAAGGAATTTTCATAAAAATAAAGGCTCCAATCAGATACAATTTTAAATTATCTGTTAACCCAATAACATACCTTCAACTATATATATATATATATAGTGTATATATATATGTGTGTGTATATATATGTAGTATATGTATGTGTGTGTGTATATATGTAGCAAAAATTGACAGAATGAGGAGAAATGGACACATTATATTAGAAAACCTCAAGATATATTTTTGAATAGCTAAGACAGAGATTAAAAAATCAGTAGAAACAGGAAAGAACTGCAAATAAACTTGATTGACCTTAACTACATTGGACACTGTACCCAGTAATAGCAGAATTCAATGTTTATCAAGTGCATATATAACATTAATTAAAACTAACCATATGTATGTCTATTGTGTAAACATCAATTTATTTCCAAGATTTGAAGTCATTAAGATTATGTTCTCTGAGTACAGTGAAATTAAACTAGAAATCAATAACAAACATGAGAAGTAGAAATGCTAATTACCTACAAATTAAGCAAATAAATTTTCAAAATTTGTTGTTCAAAGAATATCTCATGGTAGAAATTAAAGGTGAGTTATAATGATAATACAAATGTCAACACCTGGGTGATACAGCTAATGAGCTATTTAAAAGGAAATTTATAGACTTACATTAGTTACATAAATAAGTAGAAGTGTGGTAAATACCTAACAATTTATCATCACATGGTATATTAATGAACTACAAGTCAAAACTAAAAAAAAAAAAGGTAAATAAAAGAGAACTTCAGACAGGCATAAATTAATGTAATAGTATCACCATCATCATCATTGAAAAAATCAACAAAGGAAAAGTTCTTTCTTTGAAAAGAGCCCAAGTCCAATGCTCACCAACTGAACCATCCAGGTGCACGGAAAAGAGCTATTAAATGGACAAGCAAGCCCCCATCCAATAAGCAATGGAAAAAAATAATAATCTGTGTGATTTATCCCATGAATGCAAGAGTAGTTTAATTTAAAAAACAAATCAATGCAATTTACTAAATTAAAAGAAAAAATAATATATATAATAATTTAAAATCATAATCTTTATTTTTAAATCATAGCAATAATTAATTATAAGAACGATCTATAAAAATACTATGGTAAGGTTTGTACATTGCTAATAGGAATGTGAAATAATACAGCCAATTTGGAAAACAGTTTGACAATTCCTCAAAAATTTAAACACACTGTTACATATGACCCTGAATTCTACTCCCAGATGTGTAAAAAAGAAAATAAAAAATATCCGCCTATACAAAATCTCGTAAGAAATATTTACAGCAACATTTTTCATAATAGCAGGAAATATAAACAAATGTTCACCAAATGATAAATGAGTGTTTAAATAATCAAAAATTATTCAATCATAAAAAAAGTACTGATACATGCTAAAACATGTATAAACATGAAAACATGCTCAGTGAAAGAAGCTAGATATAGAATACTAAATGCAGTTTTTTATACCATTTATATAAAACATCCAGAATAAGTAAACCTATCAAAGCATAAAGCAGGTTAATGGACTAAATGGGAATGGGGAGTGACTGCCAGTAGATATGGAGTTTTGGGGGCGTGATAAAAATGTTCTGGAGTTAGTGGTAACACAACTTCGTAAATATAAAAACAATCATTCCATTATAGTTACCTATTTTACAATGAGGCTAATGATCCACTTATAGTTTATTTTTGTGAAAGATGTAAAGACAATGTCAAGATTTTTATTAATATCTATTATTTTTTAAATTATTATTTGAATGTTCAGTTATCCCAAGACCATTTATTTGTTGAATACTATCCATTCTTCATTAAAATGCCTTTGTTACTTTTTCAAAGAAAATTGCCTATATTTGCACGGATCTATTTCTGGTTTTTCTATTCAGTCCCATTGATTGATTTTTCCAATACCACACTCTGTTCACTACTCTAGCTTTATAGTAAGTCTTTAAGCTAGGAAATGTCAGTCCTCCAACGTTTTTCTTTTTCAATATTGTGTTGGCTATCCTAGGTCTTTTGTCTGTTCATTTCAACTTCAGAATCAATCTATTAATAACTACAAATATGCTGGGACTTTGAGATCGCATTGAATCTAGATCAATTTGGGAAGAACTTACATCTTAGTTATGGGATATCTCTCCATTTATTATCTCTTTGACTTCTCACATTAAAGATTTGTAGTTTCTCTCCCCTATGGAGGTGGTGGTATAAATAGTGTGGTTATTTTAAATTCAAATTTTTATTATTCATTTCTGGTATATAGTTGAGCAATTGACTTTTGCATATTAACCTTACATCTTGCAAACTTGTTGTAACTGTTTATTCATTTTAAGAGGTTTTTGTTGATTCCTTGGGATTTTCTACCTAGACGGTTATGTCATCTCCAAAGAAGGGCATTTCTAGCCTTTTCTTCACAATCTATATATGTTTTATTTCCTTTTTTAGTCTTAAAGTATTAGCTTGACTTCCAGTATAATGTTAAATATGGGTTTTAAGAGGGGACATTCATACCTCGTCCCTGATCTTAGTAGGGCAAAATCTATTTTCTCACTTTTAAGTATCAAGTGTCTGTTGTTATTTTGTAGATGTTCTCTATCAGGTTGTGGAAGTACCTTCTATTCCTAGTTTCCTACAAGTTTTTATCATGGACCTGTGTTGGATTTTGTCAAATGTATTTTCTGCATCTACCAGTATGATCATGTAATTTTTCTTTTGCCTGCTGATGTGATGGATTACATTAAATAATGTTTAAGTTTTAGATCAGACTTGCATATTTGGAATCATATTTCATTGGGCATTTTTACACTTATGTTCATGGAGATTTTTATCTGTAGTTTTCCTTTAACTGTAATGACTGTGTCTAATATTAATATTAGGTAACAATGGTCTCATAAAATGAGTTTAGGAAATATTCCCTATGCTCTGATTTTATGGAACAGATTGTAAACCATTAGTATAATTTTTCTTTAAAAGTTTGTTGGATTTACTAGTGAACCATCTAGGTCTGGTAATTCCTGTTTTGGGAGGTTGTTAATTATTGATTCATTTTCTTTAACAGTTACAGAGTCTTATTCAGAATATGTAATTCTGACTGTGTCTATGAGGGAATTGGCCCATTTCATTTAAATTATAAATTTTTGAGCATAAAGTTAAATATAGTATTAATTTATTATCATTTTAATATCTATGGGATTTCTAGTGATCTTCTCTTTCACTTCTGGTCTTAGCAATTTTTGTCTTCTTTTTCTTCTTCTTCATCTTTTTTTTTTAATAGAGTTTAGTGTCAAGTTGGTTTCCATATAACACCCAGTGCTCATGCCCTCCTCCATGCCCATTATCCATTTTCCCTTCTCCCTCACCCCCATCAACCTTAAGTTTATTCTCAGTATTTAAGAGTCTCTTGTGGTTTGCCTCCATCCCTCTCCTTAACTATTTTTTCCCCCTTCCCCTTCCTGTGGTCCTCTGTTAAGTTTCTCCTGTTCCACATATGAGTGAAAACATATGGTATCTTTCCTTCTCTCTCTGACTTATTTCACTTAGCATAATCCCTTCAAGTTCCATCCACGTTGTTACAAATGGCCAGATTCCATTTTTTCTCATTGCCATGTAGTATTCCATTGTATATATAAACAACATATTCTTGATCTATTCATCACTTGATGGAGATTTAGGCTCTTTCCATGAATTGGTTATTGTTGAAAGTGCCGCTATGAACATTGGGGTACATGTGCTCCTATGCATCAGCACTCCCATATCCCTTGAGTAAATTCCTTGCAGTGCAATTGCTGGGTAATAGGGGCATTCTATTGTTAATTTTTTGAGGAAACTCCACACTGTTTTCCAGAGCGGTTTCATCAGTTTACATTCCCACCAACAGTGTAAGAGGGTTCCCATTTCTCCACATCCTTCCCAGCATCTAAAGTCTCCCAATTTGTTCATTTTAGCCACTCTGACTGGTGGGAGGTGGTATCTCAGTGTGGTTAGGATTTGTTTTTCCCTGATAATAAGTGACACCGAGCATTGTTTCATGTGTCTGTTGGCCATTTGGATATCTTCTTTGGAGAAGTAGTGTCTGTTCATGTCTTCTGTCCATTTCTTCACAAGTTATTTGTTTTTCAGGTGTGGAGTTTTGTGAGTTCCTTATAGATTTTGGATACTAGTCTTTTGTCCGATGTTATTTGCAAGCATCTTTTCCCATTCTGTCAGTTGCCTATTAATTTGGTTGATTGTTTCCTTTGCAGTGCAGCTTTTTTTCTTGAAGAGGTCCCAATGGTTCATTTTTGCTTTTGATTCCCTTGCCTTTGGAGTACTGCTATATTAAAGGAGGCTCATACCCTGTCCAGGGTCTGGCCATTCAGGAAGTGTCCTTTTAAGGGTGTCCCCTAGTCTCTCTTGTTTTTACTTTGGTTATTTTATTTCCCTATTCATAGTGATATATTTTACTCTCCATCATGTGTGCTTTGGTTTGTTCCTTGAAGTAGCCCTGGAAAAGAAAACATACAAACAAACAGGAAACAAAAACACTCAAATGCACCAGCAAATCAAACAAATAAGCAAACCAACAAAAAAAAAATAATTTAATAAAACACAAAGGACAGTCTAAAAGCATAAAACCAAAAACCCCAGCTACAAATAAAGAGCAGAGTGGAGGCAGTGCTGATGGAAGAGCATGTGCAAAGAGAGAAATGACAGGGGTGGGGAGAAAGAGAAAATAAACACTGATCAGGCAGAGAGACTAAATGGCTTAATCCAGAGAGAGAAAAAGGAGAATATGGCAAGAGGTGAGGAGAAAGAATCAAAGATACCATAACCCAGAGAAACTGTAAAGTCTGAGTTTTCCAGAGAGAGAAAGAGAAAGGAAGGTAGATAAGGAGGGGTAGAACATGCATCTAGAGAATGGTTTAAATATGTCTGTGTAAGCAAAACTATAACCAGAGTAACCAACCCAGAGTAGGGGAGATATAAGAATGTAAAAAGGGAGAATACATCTGAATAGCAAGAATTGATCTAGAGTCAACCACGGCAATGCAGCAGCGCTGGTCTTGGGGGAAGGAGCTGGTTCCCGGCAGTTGCCCAACATAGATGGGTGTGGTTTTGTGTAGGCAGGTCCCACCTGCACTGTGAGTCCTGCAGGCCAATCCCTGAGGCCCCACCTTGGTGACTATGGGGAGAAAAATGGTGACACCCCCCAGTCCCTACTCCTGGAGCCAGGTGTCCCAAATCACTCCTTTGAATCTGTTCTCACTGTGCAGCCAAGGTGGGCCGTCTCTTATGTCCCAAGCCCAGCTGAGTTCCAAGTTCTCACTCAGCATTAATGATGCTGCCCAAAATGTAATCCCACAAGCCTGGCACTTCAGAGCAATGCTGTACATGAATTTAGCTTCAGTCCTTCCATCTTGATCCAAAGTTTACCTTTGGGGCCTGCACTCAGAGGACTATGTGACTATCCTCAGGTGCAAGGAAAAAAAAACAAGAGGTCAAAGGATAATATCACTGCTAATGGTTGTTTATGACACAGTTTGCATACCTGTCCTTGAGATAATGGCTATTCCCTTGAAACCCCCCTACAACCCTAAGTCTTCAAACTGATGAATGTTTCCCTACATACCAAGATAAGGGCTGCTCTCCTTACTGCTTTGTAGCCTTTTGCAATAAGCCCTCAATTCTGCTCCTGTACCTCCCACTTGCCTGCTTGCTCACTATAAAAAGCCCTAAACCCTTAGACTCAGGGCCATGCACTTAGAGTTCTGTGTTAACTCTGTGCAATCCTGGCCAGTAATAAAGACTCCCTTAATTTGACTTCAGTGGTCTCGGTTGGTCTCTTTGTCTCTCGGAGCAACAGCAGGGGATCAGTTCTTCCTGATGCTGACTGGCCCCTGGGGTACCACCTGACCCAGAGGGAATTTCTTTTGTCCCCTGGCACAGGGGATAAGATAGGATCCTTCTCCATCCCACGCCATGGTTTTTCTCTTGTCCAGATACAGTCCTACATTTCCCCAGCCACTCTTTCTCTTCCCTTTGTCTCTCTGCAGAAGGGGCTCCCTCCCCTCCATGTCTCTGTGTCCCGACTCGTTTTTATCTCCCCCAGATCTTACTCATGCACCTATGAGACTGTCTTCCTAGTAGACTCCATCTCCTTTCCTTCCAGACTCTTGGGGTTCAGAGTCCTTTGGCTTCAGCCCTTCTTTGTTTGAGAGATGTGGGTGGGAAGTACACATCCCTCTATTTCTCTGCCGTCTTGGGCCCCCCTCTCATTTACATTTAGAGTGAGTATGGAAAGATATGAATTCAGTGCCACTGTGTTCCCTGTAGAGTTGGTGTTTCCAGTGATTTTCTCTGGTCCTTTCTAAGGTTTGTTGCTTTTGGTCTTTCTTGTTCTGTTTCATTTTTTCTCCACTCAAAGAGTCCCCCTTAAAATGTCTTGCAAGGCTGTTTTAGTGGTCACAAACTACTTTAGTTTTTGTTTGTCTGGAAAACTCCTTATCTTTCCTTCTGTTTTCAATGTCATCCTTTCTGGATAAAGAATTCTTGTATGCATGTATTTCTGATACAGCATGTTCAATATATCCTGAGACTTCTTTCTGGTCTGTCAAGTTCCTGCAGATAAGTCTACGGTGAATCTGATCTGTCTTCCCTTATAGGTTAAGGACTTTCCCCCACCTTGTTCCTTTCATAATTATTGCCTTGCCTTGTGTACTTTTTAATCTAACTATGATATGCTTAGATGATGGTTGGTTTTTGTTGAATCTAATAGGAGTTCTTGTGCTTGTTGGATTTTGGTATCTATGTCCCTTTCTGGATTAGAAAAGTTTTAGCTATCATTTGCTCACATAACCTTCAAAAGGTAGGCATTTTAAACGATATAATGGGATTATTGTGAAATGATTCTTTTCATTTTTGGGAATTGTGGTTATTTCTGTTGCATTTAACCAATTTTGTAGACAAATTCTGCAATATCTCTCTCCTTGACTATGGACTGATGCTGAAATCTGTTTGGTTAGCTTATCAGTCAGCTAATGATTGAACAGAAATTTTGTTAAATGCCTTCAGCCAGTAAGTCCCTCTCCTTTCATCAAGGGGCTCTGTGTGTGCCTTGGGTCATACTTTCTACACTTTAGCAGCTTATAATTTTTCTTTGGCATTGACCACCTCCTTTGACAGAGCCTTAAAGTCACAAACTGGTGACAGATTAAGGCCTGCTTAGGTGTTTAAAGTGCATGCATATGACCCTCCAGGTTTGTATGGCATCCTAGATCCCAGGAATGTGTCAGAGATTTTCAAAACTCCTTAATTTATCTTATCTCGTTTTCCATAAATTTTTAGTCTCTTATTCTGACTCCTGTGTTATCCAGCCAGTAGCCCCACCTCAGAGATGTGATGTTAAACATTAATACTTATCATTTTCAATAAAGACTCTGAGGGTAAAACTCTCTTGATGAATAATGTTTATATTTCCTTGCCTCTTGACATTCATTTTTTATGTGACCTTTTTAGTCAATTAAATTAGTGGATGAGAAAAGAGCCAATAGTTGACATTTTCTTATGCAGTGGTATTTTTATTTTTTGGTTCTGCCATTATCCTGTGAAAATTAAGAGCTAGCTATACCACAAGTTAAAGACGAATATGAGAAGGTTGGTGCCAACCTACTACCCCATTTTAGGCTCATATAGTCATGTCATACCGCTTCTTAACGAAGACAGAGAATCTCATTCCTTCCATCAGCTGGAACCCGTGAGGCTATGGACAGTCTTTGAAAGTAGATCAGAAGAAAGTACATAGACCTAATACCAACATTCCTATTAGATCATATTATGGTTGTTACCATACCTACTTAGTCTTATGAATCATCAGATCAGGTAATATCCAGGTCATGATAGATAGTGCTAACTCCATATCCCCTTCATGTATCAAAGTCATATTTCAGTCTTTACTGGTTCCAGTAACTTGGCAGCAGTTGATTTTGAATGAGTTAATAATTTCAATTATTCTAGAATTCTATGTGGTTCTGTCCTCTAATTTTTCTATCAGGGCTTATCAGAGATGCCATAACACACAATTACTCATCAACGTTAAATTTCTAGATGTATCTTTGTATTCTCTGCCAAATGACAAGACAGTCCCACAGCCTGGAACTGCTGTGGAGCCCACTCTTGCTTTGAGCTCCTTCTACACCTTGGATCTTTCTAGATTTACTGACAAATGGATCATGTGTCAGAATATATTGGATACTGCCTTTAATTTCCAAAGAGGCCTTCTAAATGCTTTGGATTTTTCAAAGAGGTGGGAACATCAGGTACCACTAGTTGTCCTTTATCTTACAGAAGAGTCCAGCAAGTTCTTTCTTAAAATAACACATGGTAAATATTTTAGCACTGTAGGTTATATGTTCTCTGACAGAGCTATTAACCTCTGCTGTTCTAGCTTGGCAATAGCTATAGATAATCTGTTAATGGATGACCAAGCTGAGTTCCAATAAAACTTTGTTCACCAAAGTAAGAGTTCTGTCCATGAATTGTAGTTTTCCGTCCCCTGCCTCACCAGGTCATTTCCGAATGCCTGACACCTTTGAATTCTAAAATATTTACCAGATCTCAGTTGGATTTGTTTCTCACTCATTGGAATACATGCATTCTAAGGCATTAATAGAACTTGACACTTTTTGCTCACCATGTCCATTTAGCATAATGTCATAATTATTATGTACCACCAGGATGTCCTATTGGATGCCTGGGTAATCAACATATCCTCAGTCTATTGTAAAAGAATGTTTTATCTTTTTCATGCAAAAACCATGTTTAATCAACATTACAATCAGTAATGAACGTACACAAGAATGCAGATCAGCAGCACAAATCAAGTGTGAAAGTTGTGTTGCTGTCTTCTTATAAAGAAAACACATTCCCACAGCTGCTGCAACTGTGATAACTATTCAGTCGCCCACCAGTATTCATCTGATTTTTGCCTGAGGCCTACAGGCAAAATAGGGATGTGATTGGGATCACCAGCTTCACATTCTTCAAGTCTTTGATGGCAGTGATACTTTTTATGATTCACTCTCTGTTAGAGGATAAGAAGAAGATTATTGGAATCAGCAATATTTTTGTTTTGTTTTGTTTTGTTTTTTAGTACATCTTTTTTTCATATCATTAGAAATCAATTTTATTTGTTAAAGTGGATCAAATGAGTTACAAATTTGGTATTGTTTCTTTATTTCACTTGAGTTAATTGCATAAATAATTATTTCCTACAAGCAAAGTTACTGCAGAGATATACATAAATATGGAAGTACTTTAGTATATGCTCCTATAATAACTAATTCTAATAACTAAAGAATGTAATTGAAACACTGAGGCTTATTCACAGGTGTCTCAGTAAAACTGACCCATGCTAATTTAGTTATCAAGTTTGACACAGTTTTATATATATATAATTTTAATCTTCAAAGGATGTTGAAGTAACTTATTTTTTCTTTACCTTTACAAAACATCCTCCCATTCTAAGTTACTTGGAATAATGTTAATATCTTTATAAGAAGCAAACAGTATTAGAGATCTGTAGATATATATACAGTTGCAGGTTTAGAATTTAGGGATTAAACACTGACATACAATAGCCAGTGCTCATCAAAACAAGTGTACTCTTTAATCCGCATCACCTATTTAACCCATTGCCCTCCCCCTTTTCCCTGGAAGCCGTAAGTTTGTTCTCTATACTTAGGAGTCTATTCCTTGGCTTCCTTCTTCTTTACCCCCTCTTATGGTCATTTCTTTTGTTTCTTAACTTCTACCTGTAAGAGTTGCCATGGGAAGGCAACTGAGCGGCCACTTTGCTGTGGAGAGCTGCGAGCACTGACAACCCCCACCTGCAAACCTGGAATGACCCGAGCCATTTGAAAAGCACCAACAGCCTTTTTATTGCGGGTCAGATAATAGTTCCAGGCACCGCCAGGAACTGACGACCCCCACTCTCCGAGCTGGACTGTCTCAAACTGGAATGCCTCACTACGGAATTCCAGCATCCCCCTCCCCACCAAAGTGGACAGCCAATCCTATCCTGCCACTGTCCAAAGATGCCCCTACTTGGCTATCAGCCCACCTGAGCTCAAACCCGGAACTCTCGCACCCATAAAACACCTTGCTCTCCCGTACCAGGCGCGACTTCCCTGACTCCCCACTCCCGGAGTCACGGAACCTCGCCCGGGAATTGCAGATGCCAACAGAGGCTTTCTTGGCTCCATAACTTGGTCTCTCTCTTTCCTCTCGCCTCTGCCTCCATCTATCAAACCTTACACTACCTATGGGTGAAATCATATGGCATTTGCCTTTCTTTCACTGACTTATTTCTCTTAGCATAATATACCTAAGATATCATTGATTTAGCTCAGTAGAATGTTTAAGCAGAATATTATTTTAAAATTTATGCCTGGTTTCTTCTAGATGCCCATAGCAAAATTAGACAGATGAGTCAGGATTCAAGAAAAATCTAAAGGTCCTATAAAAGAGTCAGGATTTGAAGGACTCAAAAATATTATGTTTTTTATTCCCAGTATCTCTAGATAGCTAAAAAATCATGTTAATAATTTTGTGGGGAAAAATAAGATACAGGAGGAATCTTTAAAACACATCAAACCTTGGAAAGATTTAAGGTGGCATCTGATGAAAGCTTTCAGAAAGACAAAGTTCTTTGAAGGACCTCAAGTACATACTTCTTAATTTTGTGTTTAAAAATATCTTCTAAAAATATTGAGTAGCTTTACAGGAAGTTCAAGATCGAGAAGGGCACATCTCAAAAAGTTTTGTACCTGGATTTCTGTTTCCTTAGTGTAAACCCCAATCAAATTAATAGAAAATCTGCACAATTTTAAAAAGAATTGTTTTGGTAAAAGCACAACTTCCTTGATTTTAAAGGAACAGAGAAAATGCAAAATGAAAAGAGGGCTTTCAGCTGTTTATGGTCAGGAAATGGGACGTGACTCACAGAGCAGACCAGGAGCCCAAGGAATTAATTCCGTGAAATAATACGGGCTTTCATCAAAATCTTCCAGGAATGTTGACAAGTGAAGTGGTTGTGTGAACACTCCCAGAAATATCAATTATAAAAAGACAATAAAAAGAAACATTTAAAGATTCCAGAGAGCATTAAAGAGCAAAAATAAAGCCAAAGAAATGTTTATTCTCAAAAATACAAGTGGAAGAAAGAAAGAAATGTGCGTTTCTGACCTTTTGGTTTCACATGGTCCCTGGTGCCCATGGATCCTGGTGAAAGAAGCTGAAAGTGGAATCTTACAGGCTCATAGTTCAAAAACTAGAAAAGCAGTTAAAAATTTAAAGAGGAAATATTAGCAAGTAGAGAACTCCAAAAAGAATGAAACTTGAATTCTGACTATAAACTGTCAAAATCCTCAGCTGAGAACTCAGCTAAACAGGTGTAAAAGAATTACCAGGGAGCTGAAGAAAACAGTCAGAAGCCAGAGAAAAATACATCCTTAAATACAGTTACACAAGATGAAGCTTGTGATTTTGCTGTTTTAAAAATCAACTTTATTGAAGTATAATTTAAAACATTTTCTATCTTACAGTTTATTAAACTTTAACAAATGAACACAGTTCATAAAACCAACACCATAAACAGGAGTTAAAATATTTGCACATCCCCTCAAATGTGCTCAGCTCTTTTACAGTCTATTGCCTCCCCCAGACTTGGTCCTGGGAAGCACTGATCTGTTTCTTGTCACTCTCAATTTGTGTTTTTTAGAGTGCATGTACACACAGTCATAAACCATGCAGGTTGTGTTCATCTGACTTCTGTAATTTACCATAGACCTTTTGAAATTTATTCAGGTTTCTGACTGTGTCAATAGTTCACTCATTTTTATTGCTCAATAGTATTCAACTGTGTGGATGTACTACAATTTATATACCCACTTATCAATTGATGGGACATTTGTGCTGTTTCCAACTTTGTTTTATTTTGAATAAAACTGCTGTAAACATTTGAGTACAAATTACATGGATAAGTTTTAATATGTCTTGGGTGAGTGCCTAAGACTGTAAGTACTGGGTCATATAGTAAGGGTTGATTTAACTTTATTAAAAAAAATCAAAACAAGATGAAAAACAAAGCACAGAAAAGTGAAAACAATACTACCCTACCAAACCGTTTTCTAAAGTTGCTGAACCATTTGGAATTCTCACTGGCAGTATATCAGAATTCCAGTTGCTCTACATTTTTGCCAACACTTGGATTTATCAGGATTTTTAAAATATAGTCACTGTAATAGGTGTTTAATGCAATCTGCTTGTGATTTTAATTTTTATTTCCTTAATGATACACAATGTTAATACTTTTTTTTTACTTTTTGTTCATTGTACATCTAAAATAATAAAGTGTTAAAATAATAAAGTGTCTATTTAAAATTATTATACATCAAAAGGAATTGTGTTTTATTCTTAATTAAGGGAATTATTTTATTCTGCTTATTGAGGTGCAAGTGTTCTCTATATATTCTGTATACAAGTTAGGTATCAGGTATATGTATAGCAAATTCATCTTCCCATTTAATAGTTAAATTTTGAAATCAGGTGATGCATGTCTATGTTGCAAGGAATTTAAATAGGAAATATTAAGATAAAACTTTATAAGTCAATAGTGAGACAATTAGCATTAATTGTAGATAAATAGACAAATAGGCAAATGGGAAAATGTTTTTTGATAAATCCTTCACTAAAGAAAACATGTGAATGACCAATAAATGCATAAAAGATGCTCATCATCTTTGGTCTTTAAGAAAATGTATATTAAAATCACATTGAGATACTACTACACACACAGAAACAGGTAAAAAAATATTGGTAATACTAAGCAGTGATGAAAATATGGAGCAACTGGAACTCTTATACACTTTGGTGGAATGCAAAATGTTGAGCGGCTTCTTACAAAGTTACATAGACACTTAACATATAACCAAGTTGTTCCAGCCATAAGTTTTGCACCAAAAGGAAATAAAAATGTATGTACACACAGAGGTCCATATTCACATTTATGTAGTTTTTTTATTTATAATGACACAAAGCTAGAAATAACTCAAAGGTCTTTGAATGAATAAACAAAATGTAGTATATTAATACAGTGAAATACTACGCAACAATAAATTACTGATTCCTACAGCATGAAAAATTCTCAAAATAATTAATAGAAAGTAATCACACCCAAAAGTCTACATAACATATGGTTCTCCTTATATAAATTCTATAGATATAAATTAATCCATATTGAAAATAATAGAACATTGTTCACTTTTGGATGGCTGAAGGGGGTATGGACAAAGGAGCACAAGGAAAGTTGGGGGTAAAGGAATTGTTGTGCATCACAATTGTGGGGATTTAATGGTTAATGATTTAATATCTGTCAAAATTCATCAAACTGTACATTTTAAACTGATGTCATTTATTGTAAAAAATTATATCTTACAAAGAGCTAATGCACTGCAAAGGAAACAATCAACAAAAGTAAAAGACAACTGATAGAATGGTAAAAGGTATTTTCAAATGACATATTGGATAAAGGGTTAGAATACAAAATCTATAAAGAACTCACCAAATTCCACATTGAAAAAAAAATTAAGTGAAGAAATGGGCATAAGACATGAATAGACACTTCTCCAAAGAGGACATCCAAATGGCCAACAGACACATGAAACAATGCTCAATGTCACTCATCATCAGGAAAATACAAATCAAAGCCACACTGAGATACCAGCCCACAACAGTCAGAGTGGCTAAAATGAACAAATCGGGAGACTATAGATGCTGGCGAGGGTGTGGAGAAACAGGAAACCTCTTGCACTTTTGATGGGAATGAAACTGATGCAGCTGCTCTGGAAAACAGTGTGCAGGTTCCTAAAAAATTAACAGTAGAACTCCCCTATGACCCAGCAATTGCACTACTAGGAATTTACCCAAAGGATACAGGAGTGCTGATGCATAGGGGCACATGTATCCCAAGGTTCTAGTAGCACTTTCAACAATAACCAAATCATGGAAAGAGCCTAAATGTCCATCAACTGATGAATGGATTAAGAAGATGTGGTTTGGGGCGCCTGGGTGGCTCAATCAGGGTCCAACTTAGGTTCAGGTCATGATCTCATGGTTCGTGGGTCTGAGCCTCGCATCAAGCTCTGTGCTGACTGCTAGCTCAGAGCCTGGAGCCTGTCTTCAGATTCTGTGTGTGTGTCTCCCTCTCTCTCTGACCCTCCCCTGTTCATGCTGTCTCTCCCTCTCTAAAAATAAATAAAAACAGTAAAAAAACTTTAAAAAAAAGATGTGGTTTCTCTATACAATGGAATACTACTTGGCAATGAGAAAGAATGAAATCATGCCATTTGCAGCCCTGTGGATGGAACTGGAGAGTATTATGCCAAGCGAAATAAGTCAGTCAGAGAAAGACAGATACCATATATTTTCACTCATATGTGGATTGAGAAACTTAACAGAAGACCATGGGGGAAGGGCAGGGAGAAAAAGGTTACAAACAGAGAAGGAGGGAGGCGAAACATAAGAGACTCTCAAATACAGAGAGGAGGGGACCAGCTGGGATGGGCACTGGGTGTTGTTTGGAAACCAATTTAACAATAAGTTATATTAAAAAAAGAACAAAAGATTATATCTTAATGAGTTTATTAAAACAATAAAAGAAACTAGAAATCTGTGTCCAGCTCTATTTCGGAACTGATGTGGATCTTGTTTCCTTCATGCCCTGCTTTTCCCCTCTTTGCTAGAGAGGTTTCTAATGTTGGTGCTCTTATGTCTGTCCCATTATTATATTTGGTTTGTGGGAACAGATAACTTTTTACAAGAATAAGATTTAGAAAACGGTGTTTAAAGAATATTCTCTCTGCATCTTGATCTGATTAGATAAGAAGACCCTTGACCCCATTCTGAGCCTGATGTTAACTGCAATCACAAGACAAACTCCAAGTAAGAGCTCTCCAGGCAGCCTTCAGACCTAGGATATAGAATCGCAAAATTGTTCTTGTTTTAGGACACTAAATATTGCTTGGTGTTTTGAAAAACATCAACTGGAAACTGAAATACACTCTTCTTTAAATGCTGCTCTATATCTCTGCTCTCTTTTACTATATCAGTTTCTTGAGAGAGCCATTTCTGCATTTTCAGTCTCCATTTCCTCCATTTGTTTATTCTTTACTCTTCTCAAATGCATTCCTCTCCCAGCAAGCTCAGAATGGAGCCCAGTATGGAGCTTGAACTCACAACCCTAAGATCCAGACCTAAGCTGAGATCAAGAGTCAGTCGTTCAACCCAATAACCCACCCAAGGGCTCCCTGATAGTGATTTCTCTTTCAATAACATTAGGCAATGTGGACCTTTTATTCCTTTTTGAGACACCGTTTCCTTGGATTGTATGTCAATAATCTCCCATGACTTTTTTGTAGCTATTCCTTTTCATTCGACCTTGCTATGTCTTCCTTTTCTACAAGATGTTTAGATATTATGGTTTCTCACCTTTAAGCTTCAGATTCTCTTCTTGCACTATACTCTATGTCCCTATTCAATCTTATATGCCACCATAGTTTGAATTACTATCTGTAAGTTTCACCTAAATATACAAAACAGGCCACTGCACTGAGATCCAGATCTATTTGGCAGCCAATTTTCCAAGACCTATACTTGAATGTCTCAAATACATTTCATAATCATCTTGCTCAATAATTATTCCCTCAATATTTTTTGTTGTGATACTCAATTCCATAATTGCATTTATTCAGTTTTGCCAGCCAGAAATTTAGAAATCACTTTGAACACTCTTTTTATCTCATCTTTTATATATTATTAGCAAGTTTCACAGAGTTTTCTCTGTCTCTGTGGATATTACTCCAGTTTTTCTCAAACGGATCACTGTTAACATTTTGAAAGAAAGATTTATTTGTTGTGAGGGACCATCCTATGTGTTGCAGCATACTTACCATCTCTGACCTCACCCATAAAATGTCTTTAGCTTTCTCCATCCATTGTGACATCCAAACTCCCCACCCTCATTTATAAATATCTGGAGGAGAGGGCATTTTTTTCTGGTTGACAACTCTTGCTTTGTCTGAGTGATTATCATCTCTTGCCTGGTCTTCAGTAGCCTTCTGTATCTTCTCTTGTTCATCCCCAATTTCATTCTCATTTTCTCTCCATACCATAGCGTATTGTTCTTTTCAAAGGCCAAAACTCATAGTATTCCCAATAAAATTCTACCTGCTTAACAATTGTTCCCTGATTACCAGTTATTATTAGGATAATGTCTTCTCTGGATCTGTAAAGTTTGGCACTGTCCAACCTTTCCTGGCATCTCCTGCTCCAATGGTCACCATTGTTGTCTGTGATAACAGCACACAGGTGCAATCTCCATTCCTGGACCATGTCATGTCCTGTCTTCCCACGGGGCTTTCCCATGTAAATGTATTTTTTTCCTTCCTCTTTGTCTCATTCTGCATATATTTTTATATCTCAGCTTATTACTTCCTTTAAATTTTTTTCTGATCCTATAGTTCAAATGCTTTCAGAAAATTGTTACTTTCCTTCTGAAAAATTACTATTATTTTATACTCACTGTGATAATTTAATTATCAAATTATAATCTTCATGGAAGCAGGGATCCTGTCTATTTTTCTTCACCAGTTTTGTCTTTAGCTTCTATCTCATTGCATATACTATGAGATATATAGTAGGCTTAAATATTTATAGGAGGAATTAATATTTTTAAGGAAAGATGAACCATCAAGAAGTATTTTCATGATTGTCATTACACCCAACAAGCAATTAAGGGAATTAATTGAAAAATGAATTAGCTGAAACATCTCTTACAGGCCTTCCAGAATGTAAATATCTTGCTTATTTCAAGGTAGAAAACATAGAAGGAAGAGAAATATTGAGTATATCAAGAATAGCATGGTTTTGGGAATTTATGCCTCTTCTAATTTCGTTGTTTGACTAAGAGCCAGACATAGAATATGTCACACTCAACTGACTCAAACCAATAGCTTATGTTTTATAAATGTAAGCTGAGCTTAATGGTGCCTCATTTCTACTGTGTGTGTGTTTGTATATTTAACCATGTATGATAGTATAATGAGGCAATAGGGTATCATAAATAGGTGTACTTTGACCTGATTATTATCTGCTGATTCCTGTGTAAATGTTTTATAAGATTCTCAATATTTGCTAATTCTTCAGTGAAAAGTTTTGTAAGATTCTCAATAATGCAGCTGGTGACTTGCTGTGTGCAGGAAAGAGATGTAGTCCGCACTTTATATTAGGGCTGTATATGAAAACATGTCTTCTCTCTCTAAACATTATTGGCAGATTAGTAGAGCAAACAGACAAATTTATAGAGCCATATGGCAGTTTATGTAAAATAAACATAAAGTTTTAAAAGATATACCCCAAACAATTACCAAATTAGTGAGGTATTACAGTAAAATGTAAGCACCTGAGTTTGGGGATTTCCAAACTGTATTTCTCACATAAGTTTTTCAGTTTTTGCCACAGAGATCACTGGGTCTACCGCATACGGATGGAGGGAGGAGAAAAAGAAAATATTTTGATGAGAAGTATTTCAGGTCAGTTAGAGGAGTACTGAAAGCTTTTTTTTGATAAACAGTAGTAAGAGAGAATTTTAAAACATGGACCTACTGCATCCCTAATGCTGCTTCGAGATTTCTGTAAGTCTATAGACATCAATGACAATATTTGGAAATCATATAGGAGAAAAGTTTTAATTCAGATTTATATTCAAGACATGAAATTTTTATATCTCTCACCCCATTCTTTTATCCCCCTTTGAATATGCATGTTGGCTTAATTTATTTTGGCTTAACTGAAATATAGTAATTACTACTAATTCTTAGAAGAAGTGTTAATTTATTTTACAGTTGTCAATGGAGTGCAAATTAAAGAAATTATAGGTAATTACCTAATAAAGAGAATGATCAGCTAGATTTGAAATAATACTGTGTGCTTAAACTTAATTATAGGACGTTTAAGTTAGTGTGTTAATTGAGAATACAAATTTTTAAATACCTAAGAAAATGTAAGTATGAAAGACTACAAACTATATAATTTATATTCTCTACACTGCTTTTTCATTTGATTCTGCTCTTTTAAATAATGAATGTGTCTACCACATCTTCCTTATCCACTCATCTATCGATGAATGCTTACTTAGGTTGCTTCCATATCTTGGCTATTGTAAATAATGCTTCAAAAATAATGAATATAGCTATTATCACCTTATTTATCATTTATAGGTAAGAAATCTCAGAGAAAAAATGTTTAAGTTCACATGGTGTATTACTATCCTATGTCTTCTATACCCAAGATACCCAAAACAGGTGGTTTAAAACAACACAAATTTATTGTCTCAACCAAAACTTATTGGAGAGTAGAAATTTGAAATCAAGGTGTCAACAGGACTGTGCTTCCTTGCACTCAAGGAATTGGATCTTTGTTTGCCTCTTTCTAGTTTCTGCTAGTCTGCAATCTTCAGTGTTCCTTGGTTTGTAGATGCATCACTCCATCTTGTCTTCACATGGCCTTCTTCCTTCTGTGTATGTCTGTCTCTGTGTCTAAATTTCCCCTCCTATGAGCACACCAGTCATATTCTACTAGGTCACCTTAATTACCTAATTTTAACCTCATTACCTCTGTAAAGACCATATCCTTAAATAAGGTCCCTCCATGAGGTAATAGCAGGCTTAAGTCTTCAACATCCCTTATTTTGAGGTGGAGGTCACAAGTCAATACATAATAGATGATAAACAAGTAGAGAAGCTGAAACAGAATGAGATCTTCTGTTTCTCACTCTCAAACTTGTGTGTAAATTTATAATTAGTATATTTTTTCTAGTCATGCTACTTGCAGTATCTGTCAGAAGTGCCAAACAGAATTATTATGTAGGATATCTGCCTCATACTAAATTTAACAGACAATTGGATGAATTAATATACAGTCAATGGTAAATATAATAAGTCAATAAGTATTGTAGCAATTGTTAGTTTAGGGCAGGTACATGATTGTCAAGTCTTAAAGAGCTGAATTATATATACTTCAACACCTGACTTGCTCCATCTCAATCTTGCTTCTCAAATTCCTGACAGCGTTTCCACTAATGAGACTTTCCCTATTCCTGATCCAATCTGACTGTAGTGTTAGCTTCCCTCCTTCTCACCATTCCTTCTCCCACCAGCCCATGTGTGACCGTGCCTGATAGGCCTTTCTGGTTTTTCTCACAAATCCATGGTCTTTCCTTTATTGTAAATTTGACCTTCAGTAATTTTGGAAAGCTGTGATCTTGATTCCACTGTAGCTCTCAAGCTCAGAACCAATTGAAAATATTGTTCACTGGGTTTATTTTTGTTCATAAATTTCTTTACTTGTTCTTGTATTTATTTGTTTATTTCTTTAATAGCCTTTGTTTAGTGTTTACTGTGACATTTATTGTGCTCTAGTTCCTGCCTTCAAGAAGTCCATATTCTTTGTGTGTGTCAGACACAATGTGTGCAGATGTGTTGTGTGTAAGAGTGTGTGTTGGTGTTCATAGGTTTGTGTGTGTGTGTGAGGACAGCGCTCAAAAGTAAACAGTGCATCACAGTTGAGTGTGACCCATTATAGACATATAGGGAAATGATGCTAGAAGACACTGTGGTGTTGGCATAGACCTATGTCTCAGGAGAAACCTGACCAGTGAATAAAGGAAGCAAAGCTTGAGGGGAGCTCAAGTGGACCAGGCACAAAGGAAATCAGATGGAGAGCCGTGGCTATATATTGTATCTTTGAAGACATACAAGTGGTTCAGCGTAGTTTGGAATCATGAGTTGGTCCTTCTTGAGAGGGTAATTGAGAAAGAAAATTGACATGGACTAGATGAGTCATTTGATTATTTTCTTTCTATTAAAAAATGCAATACAATAAAATACATGTATTGTATGTTGAGCTCTGTGCTTGGCATGGGGGCGCTGCTGTAGGAATGGTACAGTCCTGCCCTCTAGTGGGTCAGCACCAACTCACTTTGTATGTAACAGAAATAAGTTTAGAATTTATCATCAGATCAACGGAAACTCTAGTGGCATGGAAAGGAAAAGAAAAGGGGCATGTCCAAGCCCACATCTACATCTGGAACTGGAACGTGTCAGTTTCAAATTTCTTATTAAGCAATGATGAGGCATGGCAGTGCTGCTCGGAGGAAGAGGGTGGATATGAAGGAAATCCAAGATGTCTTCCAAGTGAAACCTTGCATCACTGACAGATATTTATGTGTATAACATATGTAGACCTATCTATTTTCTTGGGAATAGGTGGTAAAGGGATGCCTCTGAGGAACAAAAATATGTTAATTAATTAATTATTTAACCAAAGAAATATTTGTGGAACATTAAATATGTCAGGAACTGCCCTGGGGATACAGCAATACAAAGAAGAAAAGAGATAAATGACAATAATGCCAGTTGGCAAGTGCCATGGTAAAAAATAGAGACAAATGCTACAGGGAGATTTGAGGATGGGAAGAAATGCTATTTCATATAAGATGGCCAAGAAAGCCTTTTTTGAAAAGACTATATTTGGACATATATCTAATAAAACCCAAACCAAAAAAGTAATGGGAAGCAGTATGTGGATATCGGAGATGGAAAAGCAAAGGGTGAGGACCTGAGCCAAGGGTGTGCTTGGATGCCAGAAAGGATACCAGTGTGAGGTATGGCGAGAAGAGAGGACAGTGGAAGAAATGAATTCAGGGAAGTAATAGGGTCCAAACCTCGTGGGGCCTTTTCAGCTCTTGGAAGGATTTGGGGTTCTCCTGAGTGAACTCATTAGCCTTGGGGACTTTGACTTTGTAACTTCGCCTGCTTTGTAAGCAGATAACTTAGATTCTGTTAAGCAACACCCTTTTACGAAGACCTGCGAAGATAGAATTAACTGGTGAGAAATTGCTGTCACTGTTCGTGATATTTTAGATGTATAATTATGATTGGTCATTTTAAAGGGACAAAGAAACTTGAAGGGGTAGATTCCCACCAAAGATGGTGTTTGTGTATTCCAATGTAATTGGCTATGATAGAATACTATGGATTGTAATTGGTTAACTAAGTGATGTCCTGTTATGTCCATATAATCTCACTGCTGCCTTTGTTTGGGGCCATGCTCTGCACTTTCTTCTTACCATCAGGAGATCAGGTTTGGCCTGGCCATAAATAAAATCATGAATCGCTTCTATTCATAGTTTGGTGGTCTTTACAACATCACTTTGAAACACCCGATCCTGGGTGCCTTTATGAAGTTGTCCCTTCCATTCCCTCCTTCCTTCCTTCCTTTGTCCTTCTTCCTTCCTTTCTTCTTTCCTTCCTTCCTTCCATCTTTCCTTCCCTCCTTCCTTCTTTTCATCCTTCCTTCCCTCCTTCCTTTCAGTATAGTTAATACACAGTGTTTTATTAGCCTCAAGTATTCAATACAATGATTCAACAGTTCCATACATTACCCGGGACTCATCATAAGTGCTTATACGGGGGCGCCTGAGTGGCTCAGTAGGTTAAGCATCCGGCTTCAGCTCAAGTCATGATCGATCTCACAGTTCATGGATTCGAGCCCCGCGTTGGGCTCTGTGCTGACAGCGAGCTCAGAGCCTGGAGTCTGCTTCAGATTCTGGGTCTCCCTCTCTCTCTGACCCTCCCCTCCTCGCACTCTCTCTCTCTCTCTCTCTCTCTCTCTCTCTCTCTCTCTCAAAAATAAATAAAACATTAAAAAATTAAAAAAAATAAGTGCTTATATGATGAGCACTTAATTGCTCATTCTTAATTACTTATATTAACCAAAATATATTTCTGTCATTTGCAACTCAGATTCATGATTGTATACTATAAAATTTGTTTATGCATTTTTGTTCCTCTAATATAAAATTCCAAATTAGAGGGAGAAGATAGGCAGTGCTTTTGGGATCCAGGCTTTTCTTGCTTCTCCAGGCTGCATGCCTGTGGCTTATCTCTTGGTCTGTGTGCTCCAAGGCTTCTGAGTGACGGTCAGCAGCCAGAAGGCCTTGAACACCGGTCAGCAGCCAGAAGGCCTTGAACACCGTCACATTCAGGCCACGGCAAAAGCTGATCCCAAACCTGTAAAAGCTATCTTATCACACATACGAGATAAGAAGGTGCTATTTTCTTCTTGTCAGGAGTAAATTATTTACTGCAGGGGACTGTTGGAGTAGAATTACTTTGTTGTTTTAAAGAAAAAAACAACAAAGAAAAATTACTTTGTTGTTTAAAATTGGGGAAAATAAATGTACTAAAACTAATATAGAAACTTCTTGCTGTCATGATAGGTATGCTTTTTGCAGTATCTGGGTTATATATAGAACTGGTCATGTTTTTCAGGTAGAAAATATAAGTATGTTAAACATTTTGCCCTGAGCACAGCCACCCAGAGTTTTAACTTGTGTTTATCATCTGCCGCTTGTAACACTTGCTTTGGATTCAGTGCTAATTGCTCTAGGTGATGGCCTTCATCTGTTTGGCTAATGCTGGGAAGGAGCTTTCACTGCCTACTGCCTTTGCAAGAGTTTATTGCTGCTTTTTCATTGTCTCTGTACAGTAAGTGGTCAGTTTTAATTCCAGAGATTAAAAACAAAACGGAAACAAACTTGAAGTATCTATAAAGCTCTTTATGCCTTATTTTGGGGAAATCACAACTGCCAGAGGGAGAGGAGGTATCTGACCCCCAAGGCCCAGTGGGCTCAGTGGGAGTGGGTGCCCCAGTCAGCGCCCTGGAAGTGACACCACCCTGGGTTCGATGTGGTAGAGAGTCAAGAAAGAAGGTGAGGAGCCTTGTGTGTGCAGGTGCAGGTGGGTGCAGGGAGGGGCCAGAGGTCTGGAGAGTGAGTCTGTGGAGCAGATGCAGGTATGAATGCCTGGGAGAGGAGAGTGAGAGAGACTGGTGAGAGATGTGGGGATGGAGAGTTGGAAATCATATAATGTTACTAAACATTACACAGAAATAAGAATACTTTTTAAGTCATTTTGAGCTGAAGCTGTATTGAGCTTCTTCAGAAGCAAATGTATGGAGAGACTAAACCCCATGAAGTTTAGAGATGAATCTGGGTGACACGGATGATTAAAGATTTTGTTTCTTTCTTCTCGGGTCTCTATTTAAACTCTGGTTTTCAGCATTTGTAACTCATTCATTGCTCTCTGCATCCCTAGTCATTGTTTTAACCAACTCCAATTGGCTTATAATGTTTTTCAATCTCTTTCTGTTCCCCCCTCTCTCCACCGAATTTTAAGTATATACATCCAAGTCCTGTTGGTCATGTTTTGCTCTTATAGCTTGCTGGTACTCATCATTTCACATCCAGAGCTGTTCTTTCTCTGGAGCTGGGGTAAGTGGCCAGATCCTCCTAAGCCGAAATTCTAGACATCACCCAAGGCTTCCCCCTCACCGCCAGCACCAAATCTTGCCAATTTTATTCCCTAAGCATTCCATCTCCTTTTCTCCGTCCTGATTATCTATCATCTATTACTATTTTTCACGTCTCCTCCTAGACGCTTCCTTCATGGTCCTACCTTCTTGAAATCTCCAATGCTTAGTGGTTCTGAGACCTTGGGCAAGTGACAGCCTTTCTCTACCTCGTTTCTTTCCAGTCTGTAAAAAATAGTGACCATTTACTCTCAAAAGTCATGGTATGTGCCTATTGTTCTGGCATAGTCATTAAATAGTGCCCTCTTTCCCTCTCAAATGAATGATCCATTATTTGTCACTCTGCAAGTGGGAAAAACAGTAAGCACTTCATTGGATTAAATGTGCTGGTTTCACAAATTAAAGGATCAGGACAGAGCCAGGCAAACAGTAAGCACTCTGCAAGTGTGATTGGTCATAATCATAAGTAATTTTTAGAATTGTAAGTCTTTTCTGCCAAGGCTTATTCCTATTTAACATTCTCCCTGTTGTCATTCCCCCGTTCATATCCTGCTGTGTTCTTTGTTTTCTGCCTTTGCCCAACACTGGTCTTTACCTCATGTCCCCCCACATCCTCCCTCTGTCTACGTACCTGCCGGCCCACCCACATATTCATTCCGGGGCTCATACTCACTCATGCTTAAACCAGCAATCTTCCCTAGGGTACCAGCACACTTTTTATGTGCTTCTATTCTACGCACATTTCTAATTGAAATTATTATATTTTCTTTGCTTCTACTTCAGTTGATGTCAGTTTCCTAAAGAGATTGATTGCATTCTGTTTATTCTTGGATCCCCATGGCCTTGTGTAAGTGATGAGTTTATGGTAAATACTCCATACATATTTGCCGCACTGAATTCTCTGCAGTTTGTCTTCAGTGCTGAGAAAGCAGTTAGAAGCTCCTCGTGTGTACTTGGCCAGAGTGCATGTGATTCCCACCCCCCACCCCCCATCATTTCCCTCTGATCGGGAGTTTCCCTGGCAACACATCTTTATGCTTTCCTTTAACTTCCCTTTTCTATCCCAAAATGTCTAATTTATTTGCAAAGACTTGGCATCTTTGCTAAACACTATAGGAGTTTGCAATTATAGACTCACATATTTGCAAGGGCCATCTAAAAAGAGCTGATTTGTTTCTTTTTATCATTTTCAAATACATTAAAACACAATTTGCAAAAGAAACATAAAATTGTTTCTTCAAAGAGTTGTGTACCACTTAATGGAAATGAGTCTTGTTGTTTCAGGTGAGATTGCATGAGCTCACAGTGTGCTTGCAGGGCGGTGGCGAGAAACAAGTGACAAGAACTATCCTAGCTTGCAGAAGTTTTATGTCACATTGCAAAAATTAACAAAGTCACTTATCTTTTACTTTTCTCTCAAATACTATATGCACTGAACTCTCCTATCTTGCTGAGGGGGTAGAGAATTCTTTCTCATAAATTAATTTCTAACGCAGTCTTCTCCCAGCTCAGTAACCCATGGTTATCTGAAAATCCAGGGGACTTTATCTGTTCTGTGACATCCGAAACTTTGGTCCAAGTATGGTCAAAATGGATGTTAGACACTTGGTGTTAGACCCCATGGCTCCTTGGACAATGTTGGGCACAGGGTCTTTTCCAGCCCATGTTCCTGGGCTAAGATTTTCTAATTAAATCAATACCAGTTTCCTTTTGAGGCTCTTGCATCTCATAAGTAATCCAAAAATACATATTTTCTTTCTGGAAAAATTTTTGCCTCTGTCACCTTCCCAGTGCTAGAAGAATGTTTTTTTTTTTAATAGTTTATTGTCAAATTAGTTTCCATACAACACCCAGTGCTCTTCCCCACAAGTGCCCTCCTCCATCACCACCACCTCTGTCCCCCTCACTCTCCCCCTTCAACCCTCGGTTCGTTTGCAGTATTCAACAGTCTCTCAGGTTTTGCGTCCCTCTCTCTCCCCAAATCTCTTTCCCTCTTCCCCTCCCCATGGTCCTCCATTAGGTTTCTCCTGTTCTCCTGTTAGACCTATGAGTGCAAACATATGGTATCTGTCCTTCTCTGCCTGACTTACTTCTCTTAGCATGACACTCTCGAGGTCCATCCACATTCCTACAAATGGCCAGATTTCATTCTTTCTCATTGCCATGTAATACTCCATTGTGTATTTATGCCACATCTTCTTGATCCACTCATCAGGTGGTGGACATTTAGGATTTTTCCATGTTTTGGCTATTGTTGACAGTGTCGCTATGAACATTGGGGTACATGTGCTCCTATGCATCAGCACCTCTGTATCCCTTGAGTAAATCCCTAGCAGTGCTATTGCTGGGTCATAGGGGAGTTCTATGGATAGTTTTTGGAGGAACCTCCACACTATTTTCCAGAGCGTGTGCTCCAGGTTACATTGCCACCAACAGTGTAGGAGGGTGCTCGTCTCTCCACACCCTCGCCAGCACCTATAGTCTCTTGTTTTGTTCATTTTAGCCACTCTGACTGGCATGAGGTGGTATCTCAGTGTGGTTTTGATTTGTGTTTCCCTGATGATGAGTGATGTTGAGCATCGTTTCATGTGCCTGTAGGCCATCTGGATGTCCTCTTTGGAGAAGTGTCTGTTCATGTCTTCTGCCCATTTCTACACTGGGTTATTTGTTTTCTGGGTGTGGAGTTTGGTGAGTTCCTTTTAGATTTTGGATACTAGCCCTTTATCTGGTATGTCATTTGCAACTATCTTTTCCCATTCCATTGTTTTCTTTGATTGTTTTCCTTTGCAGTGCAGAAGCTTTTTATCTTGATGAGGTCTTGATTGTTTCCTTTGCAGTGCAGAAGCTTTTTATCTTGATGAGGTCCCAATAGTTCATTTTTGCTTTCATTTCCCTTGCCTTTGGGGATGTATTGAGTAGGAAATTGCTGCAGTTGAGGTCAAGGAGGTTGGATACTATTTTCTCCTCGAGGGTTTTGATGGTTTCCTGTCTCACATTCAGGTCCTTCAGCCATTTTGAGTTTATTTTTGTGGATGGCGTTAGAGACTGGTCTAGTTTCATTCTTCTACATGTTGCTGTCCTGTTTTCCCAGCACCACCTGCTAAAGAGGCAGTCTTTTTTCCATCGGATATTCTTTCCTGCTTTGTCAAAAATTAAT
>NC_043714.1:1751762-1788915 GCF_006229205.1 Suricata suricatta
TTTCTCCTCGAGGGTTTTGATGGTTTCCTGTCTCACATTCAGGTCCTTCAGCCATTTTGAGTTTATTTTTGTGGATGGCGTTAGAGACTGGTCTAGTTTCATTCTTCTACATGTTGCTGTCCTGTTTTCCCAGCACCACCTGCTAAAGAGGCAGTCTTTTTTCCATCGGATATTCTTTCCTGCTTTGTCAAAAATTAATTGGCCATACTTTTGTGGGCCCAGTTCTGGATTCTCTATTCTATTCCATTGGTCTATGTGTCTGTTTTTGTGCCAATACCATACTGTCTTGATGATGACAGCTTTGTAGTAGAGGCTCAAGTCTGGGATTGTGATGCCTCCCGTTTTGGTTTTCTTCTTCAATATGACTTTGGCTATTCGGGGTCTTTTGTGGTTCCATGCGAATTTTAGGATAGTTTTTCTATCTTTGAGAAGAACACTGGTGCAATTTTGATGAGGATTGCATTGAATGTGTAGATTGTTTTTGGTACTAATGACATTTTTACAAAGTTTATTCTTCTGATCCATGAGCATGGAATGTTTTTCCATTTCTTGGTGTCTTCTTCCATCTCTTTCATAAGCTTTCTATAGTTTTCATAATATAAATCTTTTGCATCCATGATTAAGTTTACTCCTAAGTATTTTATGGTTTTTCGTGCAATTCTGAATGGGATCAGTTTCTTGATTTCTCTTTCCGCTGCTTCGTTATTAGTGTATAGGAATGCAACTGGTTTCTGTACATTGATTTTGTACCCTCAACTTTACTGAATTCATTGATCAGTTCTAGAAGGCTTCTGGTGGAGTCTGCTAGGTTTTCCATGTAGAGTATCATGTCATCTGCGAAAAGTGAAGTTTGACTTCTTCTTTGCCAATTTGCATGCCTTTTATTTCCTTTTGTTTTCTGATTGCTGATGCTAGAACTTCCAGCACTATGTTAAACAACAGTGGTGAGAGTGGACACCCCTGTCATGTTCCTGATCTCAGGGGGAATGCTCTCAGTTTTTCCCCATTGAGGGTGATATTAGTTGTGGGCTTTTCATAAACTGCTTTTATAATGTTTAGGTAAGTTCCTTCTATTCCGACTTTCTCAAGGGTTTTTATTAAGAAAGGGTGCTGTATTTTGTCAAATGCTTTTTCTGCATCTATCGACAGTATCATATGGTTTTTATCCTTTCTTTTGTTAATGTGATGGATCACACTGATGGATTCGAGAATATTGAACCAGCCCTGTAACCCAGGAATGAATCCCACTTGATCATGATGAATATTTTTTTTATATGCTATGGAATTCGATTTGCCAGTATCTTGTTGAGTATTTTTGCATCTGTATTTATTAAGGATATTGGTCTGTAGTTCTCTTTTTTGCCTGGTCTCTGTCTGGTTTGGGTATCAAGGTGATGCTGGCTTCGTAGAATGAGTTTGGAAGTTTCCCTTCTATTTCTATTTTTTGGAATAGTTTGAGAATGGGTATTAGCTCTGCTTTAAATGTCTGGTAGAATTCCCCTGGGAAGCCATCTGGCCCTGGACTCTTACTCATTGGGAGTTTTGTTGATCCTGGATTCAATTTCTTCACTAGTTATTGGTTTTCCTGCTTTCTATCTCTTCCCATTTGAATTTTGGTAGTGCATGTGCATTTAGGAATTTGTCCATTTCTTCTAGGTTGTCCAGTTTGATGGCATATAATTTTCATAGTAATCTGTGATCATTGCTTATATTTCTAAAGGAATGGTTGTAATAGATCCATTTTCATTCCTAATTTTGTCTATCTGGGTGCTCTCTCTTTTCTGCCTGAGGAGCCTGGCTAAAGGTTTATCAATTTTGTTTATTTTTTAAAGAACCACCTTGGTTTCATTGATCTGCTTCACTGTTTTTTTTGTATCCTATATTGTTTATATCTGCCCTGATCTTTATTATTTCTTTTCTTCTGCTGGGTTTGGGGTGCTCTCGCTGCTCCCCTTCTAGTTCCATTAGATGCTCTGTTAGATTTTGAATTTGCACTTTTTCTAGTTCGTTGAAATAGGCCTGGATTGCAATATCCTTTCCTTTTAGCATTGCCTTTGCTGCATCCCAGAGATTTTGGATTGTTGTATTTTTGTTTTCATCTGTTTCCATATATTTTTTAATTTCTTCTCTAATTGCCTGATTAGCCCAATTATTCTTTAGTAGATGTGCTGTGGAAATGAGGTGCACGCTCCTGCAGCCAAAGCCGAAGTGCGTGCCCCCACGGCTGCCTCAGCTGTCAACTCCCTGCCAGGATCGCGCAGGGTTTGGGGCTGTTTTTTCCCTTGTGCCACCTGGGTTTGGGAATTGCACTGCCCAGCAGTTATATATGGAATGATAGTTTCTCTCTCCGTGTGGGGCTAAACATTCTTTATATCTTCCCCAGAGACAGTACTATGAGTGTGTTCAGTCTCTCTGTCTCTTCCCTTTGTCTCCAGGGGCTCCATGTGCTTGCCCCGTGTTGGGCTGGGGATCCCCCCTCCCCTGCCTCTCTCGAGCTGGCTCATTTTCCAATCTCCCCAGTTCGCACTCACTCACTCAGGCCTCTTTGAGATTGTCTTCTTTCTGGAGTCTGTATTTTCTCCTTCCGCTCTTGCAGATGAGAGTAATGTCCTTCTCAGTTCGATCGATGGGGCGGACGGAGTTTACAGAGCTCCCTTCCTCTCCGTCATCTTGGCTCCTCCAGGAGAATCTTTAAGTAAGCTACATGTCCCTTCTCCCTCATTCCCTTCTATCTCTAAACTTCTTAATCCAGGATGGTTCAGCTCTTCCTGAAGTCAAAAATTCTTAACTTTGTTGGGTTTGTGGAAAGGAAGTTCCACAGGTTCGTATCTCAAAAGGCCATTATACTGAAATCTCCCCCCACACTGTGATTGGGAGAGAGGCATTTGAGAAAATAGAGGGACAGGCTATTTATTTTTCATTCTTTCTTCTGATATTTTTAAATCAATAGGAATTTATATCTTATCAAGATACTAATTATCTTCTCACATGACTGTTTATTGAACGTATTTGTACCAGGGGTTTCCTTAACTATTTTACTTACATGTACCTCACTCAAGACCCATAACAAATTTACAAGGACACTCATTTTGCTGGTGAGTAAGTGGAGATTTGAAAAGGTAAAAATGGACAAAACATTACAGGAGGTAATTACTGCTCAATACAGAATTTAAATCATTGATTTCAAGAATGAAATCTTATCAGTTTAAACCGTGTGGTATGTAAAAGTCAGCTAATCTCAAAAATAACATATTTTTGCACAGAAATTAGATCTTATGTGATGAGATTACAGTATTGCTGTTCCTAAATTCCTAGGCAGAGGCCTTTCTTTTTTAGTGTGGAATACACTGAAACTTGAGAAGGGATATTTTATTGAAGATTTATTGTTTATGTTTCTTAGCCTCTTTCCCAATTCTGGGAATACTTGGGCATCACAAGTGTTCAATCAATGTTTATACAGATACATGAACAATGTGTTTATTGAGAAAGCTTATCTTTGGAAATAAAAGTCACATTTAATGGTGGTTAAATTGTAGAATTTCAGGTTATTTGGTTCTTAACAGGGGTAAAGTTTTAATGGGAAAAACAAACATATGTTTCAAATCACCTCTTCTCTTAAAATCTGGCTCAACCACTAGGTAACCACATCCAAGTTATTTTGTAGTTCTGAATTAAATTTCTAGCTCTGTAAAATGAAATAAATAATTCTTGTCTATTAAGAGTATTACGAAGATTAAGTGCTCTGTGAAAACCTTTGATATATAGCAAATGTCTGGATAGTTCTTTTTTCTTTTTCATTTTCCACTCACTCTCTGCCCCTTGGCACAGGCAATTGCATCTAGACACTTGCAATCAAGTAAGTTCACAAAATAATCTGAACCTTCATGTAGTTTTTAAAGGTGATTGCATTTTCTAATAACACACTATCAGTATGTGAATTCCACCTGCCTTATCATGCCCCAAGCACTGATGATTGAAGGCACTTTGGTTCGATTCTGGGAGGAATTCCAACCAAACTGCAGTTAGAGATTGTGCTCTCCAATGGCCTGATGGCCAAAAGAAGGTTATTTATTTCTATATCTAAAATGTATAAGAGAAGCAGTTGAAGTTAAATCTGCTTGCTTATATGCTGTTAAGATAACTCACGGAAAGGAGAGAAAAAAGTCCCATTTGAGAGTTCACTAATGGTTTTTTAAGGAGAATAGCCTTTAGGGCTTGTATAACATGTGTAGTTAGGGGAAGTCAGAAAAAGAAAAAAAATGAACAAAAGAAATAATGCAAAAAACATAACATATATGTTATTGCTGAACTAAAGTGATGTCTATAAAAATCAACTTTAATGTTTATGTATTTTTTGAAAGAAAGAAACAGACAGAGCATGAGCAGGGAAGGGGCAGAGGGGGAGAGAGACACAGAATCTGAAGCAGGCTCCAGGCTCTGAGCCGTCAGCACAGAGCCTGACTCGGGACTTGAAATCACGAACTGTGAGATCCTGACCTGAGCCGAATTCAGTCGCTTAATTGACTGAGCCACCCAGGTGTCCCAAGATTCAAGTTTAAAAAACAAAATAATTACCAGCGACTAACCTGTGTAGTCAAATGTTTAACACTATCCAGTTCAATATTGAGTACTTTTCCATTAAGCATAGATTTTGCCTAACGTGAATTTATTTGGCACATGATTTAGACTCTTTTGCCCTCTCAAACTGGACCCACACTCCTGAAAACATCATCTGTGACAAATAAAAATATCCTATGGGATACTTTTACAGAAGTAAAAAGCAAATTAAATTTCCCCCAAAGCCAAGATTTAAGTGGAGTTCTCTAGAAGTAGAAGAGGAGGGAGAGAGTTTGGATGGAGTGTGGGAAGAGAATAGACAAGAACACGGGCCAATAAGGATGTGTTCTTGGCAAAATATCAGGCCTGGCCTTATCTGCATGTGAGTATTTGGCCAGGGGTGGTGGGTGGGTGGCACAGTTGTAAGCGTTTGTGATGCAGAAAACTCCATGTTGGGAAAAGTTGGTCAGATACCATTCTATGATCCTCATTGTGGGAACTAAAGTGTTCAGAGGGAGTGGGAGAGCTCTAGCATCAGCTCCCAGTGTCCTAGGATGAGGAGGTACCTCTGAGCAGTGGGTAATTCTCTGAAGAAAGAAGATGGTGTCGCCATTACCTCAACATCTGCAGTCAGTGGGTAACTTGTCTGCAGGAGAAATCTTCATGAGACACTAGTGGCATCTGTTGTGTCTTTCTCAAGTCTCTCAGATCCTCTTCCTTCTTGAATCATGTGCACTTTGTCCAATGTACCACTCCTAACTTCTGCACCCAAAAGCCAGGGAATTTGCAGAGGAAAGTGGTGCAACAGATGAAAGTTCTGCAGATTAGTCTCCAGACTGTGGCTGATATGTCTCACCCCCTTCCACAGACCATTGCACATCCTGCTTCCTCTCTGCAAGCACTTCTCTTGCTGTTACTTTCTTCCATGGTGAGCTGGACCCTCATCACTGAAGTGATGTGATTTTATTAGCATGCACTCTCAGGCTGGGGGTACTGTGCTTGCCTAGTTACTGGGCCTGGGAATGCCAAGGGATGCCATTGTGAGCCCCGGAGTGCAAACCCCTTTCTGTTACTGTTAGGACTTGGTGCCATTCTCAGCGTGGAAGTAGAATATGAAACCAGCCTATCACCAAATAGCCAGTCGGCTCCCTAGAAAGGTAGTACCACTGCGGGGAGGTCACAACTGGTCTTTCTTGTG
Source organism: Suricata suricatta (assembly GCF_006229205.1). Classification (NCBI taxonomy): domain Eukaryota; kingdom Metazoa; phylum Chordata; class Mammalia; order Carnivora; family Herpestidae; genus Suricata; species Suricata suricatta. Next base: position 1,757,518 of record NC_043714.1, read on the forward strand.
GGCCCGACGAAATTCAGCACAGGCCGTGAGTGTGTGAGTCTCAGTGAGAGAAAGCCCATGGTGCTGGGGGTCAGCACAGTGCGTCTTTGCCGCTAGAGCTGTTCTGTCCATGAGCCCATTTGAAGCACGAGGGTATCCAAGGACTAAGGTCATCTGTCCTCAGCCAGCTAATTCATCCTGACTTCCCGGCTGGTCAGTGCGTGTGCGGCAGTGAATGCTCTTTGACAGATCTTAACACATGATATAAATATTTTTTTACAGTTTGTACCAACCTCTAAGGTCTATCCACATATTTTGCCTTGTCAAATAGTCACCACTGCCCACAGAGCTATCTGCACCTGGACGACCCCTGGTCTCCCCACAAAGTACACGCCCTGGTGGTGGCGCCAGCCCTTAGCTACCAGAGGACCCTACCTGGTCTCTGCCTCAGGGCCTTCTGAGCAGGGCTGCGGTGCCGCTGGCTCCGGTTCGCTTACACAGACCTGCCCAGCCAGCTCTGGGAGCTGCACCTGGGGATTCACTCGTCTCTTCTGTCGGTTACTAGGAGCCCCTGATGAGGCTGGAGTTACGAGCTGGGGAGGAGCCACTGAGGCAAGAAGGGCCAATAACATGGAGGCTTGAGCCCTTGTTCCTTGAAGTGTAGGACTTCCTTTCAGACAATCTGAAGTCGCTCTTAGCGTTCCGGTCCTGTCTTACAGCTGATGGGTGCTGTGCTGCCTGACAACACACAGTTGTGAGTTTGATGGTGCCAAGGTCACAGCAAGCAGTGGTGGCCTCACGGTCCCCGCCTGTGCTGCGTTTAGACGGGCTTGGACTCTCAGGGTCTGCCGGCATGCAGGGACCTGCTTCTTAAATAGTAGCTGGTCTCTGCTATCATGGTCTTATTCAGGAAGCTAAGTTCGGAGCAAAGGGAGCAAGCCTTTCCAGAGGCTTCACAAGGTATCCTTTCTACCCAAGAACCTCAGTAACCAGGGGGCTTGCTGCACCAACCGCCTTGCCCAAGTGGCACAGATGACTTCCCAGCAACCTGGACCTGCCGTTTCTTCTCTAGGCACCACTCACCGCTGGCAGCGTGCTTATTATTCAGTAAGTGGTGAGAGAAGTCGTCACGAGCACAGAAGCAGGTGCCTGTAAGTTCAAAGGGGCCTATGGAAGGCTGGGATTCTTTCCAAATGTTGAGATACACATGGCAACACCTTGGAGGGTGAGGTGGCTTAAAAAATATATCCATAAACTTTTTGGTACTTCTCTCCTCAAAAGATGAAATTTAATTCCAACAGCCTTAGGGAGAAGGAAGCAAGATCCTGCATAACAAGGATACTCAGGAAGCCCACAGAGAGGCCCAGAGTGTAAGGAACTGATGCCCCCGGCAGCAGCTAATCATGTGTGCCTACAAGTCCGACCCTGCTTGGCCTTGAGGTGACGGAAGCCCCAGATAGCTGCTTGAGTGCAACCTCAAAGGAAACCCTGAACTTGAACCCTGGGCCACTTTGAGATCACCAACCCACAGAGGCCCTGAGGTATTTTATTGTTTTATGTAATCAAGGAATTTGTTCACAGCATTAAATAACTCATACAGAGAAAATGTCTTGGCAGGGGGGAACAAAGTTTCCCTAAACCGTGTCAAAGTGGCCTCCTCTATGGCTTATTCCCCATGGTCCAGATAACACATGTCTTACCAAGACATGCCACATACGTGTCACATTCCAGTTTCCATGGTGCCGTTCACACAACGGACCAGTGAGGTATTCTGTGCACTTTCACATGGTCCAGGTCCTGAGTCTCCATCGTGAGAGAGAGCAAGAGAGCTAACAGACGTCTCCTTCCAAGCCTATTCTGTGAGCACAAATTGCTTCCGATTCTCCTTGTTGATGAGTAACCAAAAGAATAAATAAATTTCCCAGATCAATAGCTGCGCATCATGGACGCAGGTTGTGTTACTTCAGCGAAGGCCCAGTGTGAGCGTATGAGCTGCGACTGACAGCTACAACTTACTGCCAGCTGCAACAGTCCGCCTGGCAGTGTGAACTAGTTCATATTTTGCTGTGCTTTCCGATTAGGAAATGACAAACAATGCACTAAGCATTTGTGGTGAGATACTATCGTAACCTAGCAGATAAGTGACATAAAAGGGAGAAAATAAAACCAAAAGATAACATCACTGATTTCCTGGTACTACATGTTTTAGTGACGACTAACATGCCATGCATTGTGTATCTCGTGGACTATAAAAGTGAAATTTAATTGCCCAAACTGCATTTTAAAATCTATGTAAAAGTATTCAGTCATCTTGTGAATTTATCCCGCTGGAAAAATGTTTGTGTTCTTTATATCCTTTGGTAAAATGTTACAGTCTTAATCTGAGAGTTTATCCTATATGCTGTGCATTTCAGTCGTTAATATAACTAGTAGGACAAGCAAGAGATCACTTAAATCAATGTTATTTTAAAGATAAAGTTTGAAGGCAGTTAAAAACATACTATCACACTACAAGTTTCAAAAGTACAGCACAGAGACTATTATTTAAATCCTAGAACATGTTTAGTAGAAAAGCAATGAAAACATTGATCCTGGTAAGAACCTATCAGGACAATAAACAGAGGTGATCTTAGATACATTTGCCAGTAAACTGATTGAATTCAGAGAGAAGACACATCAGAGTTTAGAGTTAATGCCCTAAGTTTTGTACTAAAGCAAGAACACTGGCTAACAGGAAGACCACGTGGACATCTGGTTCCGTAGTGCTATACTGCTTTCTCTGCTTCAGAATCAAAACAGCAAGCTAAGAAGGACAGTCCACAGGCAGTCAGAGGCCAAGGCCGGCCATGCCTCGAATTTCCTTGTCAAACATTTCCCTGCCCTCCACCGGTAGGTTTTGTCAATGGGGCCAAACTCTCGCTTAGAGATAAGTTTTAAGTGACCTTAAGTGAGGTTGGCATACAAAAAACTGCACACATGTGAATGTATAATTTGATAGGTTTTAGATGTTAACATCCAGGAAACCATTACCGTACTTGAGATAATGAACACTGTATCCATCATATCTTTCTGCCATTTGGTACTCTGGCTCTACGTGGCCCCCTCTCCATTTCCAGGCAACTTTGTCACTTAAGATAAGTTTATGTTTTCTGCGTCTTAGAGATAGAGTACAATATGCACTTTTTTTTGGTCTAGCTTTTTAAATTAAATGAGTATTATTTTGAGATTAGTCTCTGCAGCTGTTTGTTCAATGAATCATTCCTTCTTATTGCTGAGTAGTATTCCATCATATGGATATGCCATCATCTATTTGTCCAGTCACATAATGACAGGCAGTTGAATTATTTCCAATTTTTGGTAATTATTAATTAATTGGCTGTGGGTCTTTCTCTCAAATCTTACATGGCTGCACATTTAACTTCTTTTGGGTAAGTGCCTAGACCAGAAAGCCTTGGTTATATGGTAGACCCATGTTTAACATTGTAAGATGTCACATGTTTTTCCCTCAAAGCCGTTGAACCACCTTACTTTCCCGCGATGAGGGTATACAGCTCTCTACCTCCTTATGGACATTCTGTGCGGTGACTCATTTTTGAGATGTTCCAGAGGGTATGTGGTGCTATCAGTTTGTGGTTTCAAATTGACTTCCCAAATGATTAATGGGTTTCAGCATACTTCTGTGTCATTTTTTGCCCTGGATTTTATTTTTTTCATGGAGGATTTATTTGAATATTTTGTCCATTTACAAAACTATATTTCTTTTTTCCTCTTAATGAGTTTTAAGAGTTATTTATATATTTTCAACACAAGTCCTTTATCATATTTATGGCTTGTATTTTCATTATCTTAAAACTCAGTTTTGAAGAAGAAAAACTTCATAATTTTAAGGAAGTTGAATTTATGACTTTTTAATGCATCATGCTTCAGGTATTGTATGTAAGATATCTTTGCCTAAATCAATGTAACAAATATTTTGTGATTATTTCTCCCAGAGTTTTATATTTTTAAATTCTATATTTATTTATTGTATACTTTGCTATATTTCTATATATCTATAGATGCATATATAGATGCATAAGAGTTATTTGATATATATTGAAGTTATATATTTTGTTATTCCTTTTATATTTTTATTATATATTTTCTTATATTTAATATGTGTTTTATTCTTCATTCTCCACAAATTAGTCTTTGAAACTTTGTCAAAAATCAATGGGCTTCAGGGGCGCCTGGGTGGCTCAGTCGGTTAAGCGTCCGGCTTCGGCTCAGGTCATGATCTCACAGCTCGTGGGTTCAAGCCCTGTGTCGGGCTCTGTGTTGACAGCTCAGAGCCTGGAGCCTGTCTTCAGATTCTGTGTCTCCCTCTCTCTCTGACTTTCCCCTGCTCGCACTGCCTCTCTCTGTCTCTTAAAAATAAGTAAAAAGAAATCAATGGGCTTCATAAGTGTATATCTACTTCTACATTCTTCTGTTCTAATAACCTGTTTTGTCAGTTTTGATGTTTATGCCACACTTTTTGATTAGTGTGTCTGTAAAATAAGCCTGATGTAAAATCTAAATGTTGTTTTCTTCATCTTTTAAGATGATCATAGTTTCCTTCAGGTCTGTTAATATGGTGGAATTTAATTTTGTCAGTGTTACTTTTTTTGTATTTCTCTTTTTAATATTATTGGATTTGATTTGTCAAAACTTTCTAAAAGAATTTTTGTATCCATGTTCATAAAATACATTGCTTTGTAGCTTTCTTCAGTTGTCATATCTTCATGTGGATTTTCTATGAAAGCATCAGTGATTTCACTGAATGAATTGAAAGTATTTTCCTTCTGTTTAATTTTCTAAAAGCATTTGTTTAGAAATGGGCTACTTCTTCCTTATATAACTGATAGAATTCCTCAGAAAAGTAGTCTAAGTCTATAGGTTTATTTATGGGCAGTTATAAACCTTAATCAATGGAGAGCTGTTCAGATTATCTTTTGTATTGTATTTTCTTACCCCCATTTGGTGAACAGGACTAGTCCAGGTTAGGGTGAGCTCCATGTCCAGTTTTCTGTATCATTTTTGCTATTTTTTTTTGTGCTCAGTCTTAGATATATTCTCCTTATATGCATGTACTGATTAGTACTCAAGTACATGATGAGGAAATTTGGAAGATCTACAGAGTTTTCTGTCCTATGGATTCCTGGCACTGTGGACTTTCTGGGCTCTGTTCCAAGGGGACTGGTGGGTTCTGACTTGGTTCCCCCTTCTGTACAAGACCTATAAACTTTATAAACCTGCAAGCGAGGGGAATCCTCACACTCAGTTCTGAGGCTTCTCTTTCCAAAGGGATCATGGTTCTTCTTTGCCAGTTGTTCAGTTTTTTGAGTTAAATATATTATTTTATTCAGCAGGTTTTAAATTGCAGGGTGAATATAGCTTTTGCTATTCCATCTTGACAAAAGTTCTTGATATGGTTTTCAAATTTGTATGTACTTGTCTTTTGTTATCACTGAGCTCTCTAATACTTTCAATACTTTTTTTCTGAAAATGCTGTCTGTCACTTTGAAACCTTTAAAAAGAATTTTTATGTGAGGTGGTATTCTTCAGTTACCTGACAGAGGACTTTTATGGAACATAACTGAAAACACTTAAGGTGTTATTTTTTCCCAAGACAACATTTTCAACTACTTTTATAACAGCTCATCTAGAATCTAGGAACAGTTTTTCATACCTTTGTACCTTCAAACCTTTTGATATTAAGGTGAGTTATATTTCATACAATGTGCAATGAACACATATCATGCAAAAATATATGTTTCTTTTAAAATCTGTGTACATACCAGAAACATCCAGATTATACTTGTCTCCTTTACTCTCTTGGTTTTTCAGAGAAAGCAAAAATATAGCTAACTCATGTCAAAAGTCTGATTTTATCTTACCATTTGCTTTAATGTCAGTCTCATGGTTTATTGAGGGGCACCTGCCTTATTTCAATATCAGTATTTTCCAAACCTCTGTTCTCTGTGTGGCTAGAAATCAGGTTTGAATTATTAAGGAAGATAAAGAAAATGCATATTGGGTAACACTTTGAAGTCTGACAAAATGACCTAATCAGCTATAGAATCTGGGATTAGCAATAGTAGGCTATTCACAAGAAAATAAAGGACACAATAAAACCAGCAGAGGCAATCTCAAAACTGTTGAATCAAATTGCAATAAGCAATGTGTTGTTGAAGACACTTACTTGGATTACTTAGTCGTGGTACCATTTTGTTCTTATTTTGTTTACTTTCACCATGACAAGAACATGAACATTTATTCATATCAATTGTAGTTTATTTTTATCTTCTAATTTCTTCTAGAAACATTACCTGTTTTTTTTTAATTTGCTCTTTCTAGAGAGAAAAATGCATATTTTTGCATATAGGATGCAAGAAATAATCCTGAGATAATTTCACTTAATATGAATGTTTTAATGATACCTTTGTTCAAACCCACAGACTGTAAAACACCAAGAGTGAGCCTTGTATAAACTGTGGATGTTAGGAGCTTATGATGTATCAATGTTTTCACTGATATTAACAGATAGACTACACTGGTGGAGAATATTGATAATGGTAAATGTCATGCAGGAGTGTGGCAGGAAGAATGTGGGAACTCTACCTTCTTATCAATTATTCTGTGAACTTCTTTTTTTTTTTAACAAGTGCTTTAAAAAGTTTACTATGCTTTTCTTTGTGTCTTACTGATCTGTCTGTATTTGTTAGAATGATTCACAAATGATATAATCATTGCTAAGGTATTATATAGAATAATGTTCTGCCACAGAGAAATCAATAAGAAGTAACATTATATCCTATAGTTTAGATTATGGTTTTCTCTCTCTACATTCTATAGGTTTAGTTATGTATGTATATGTAATGGTATGTACCCCTTATTATGGTATTATACAGAATATTTTCACTGGCCTAAAGATTGTCTACTCTGCCTATTAATCTCTTCTCACAACCTCCAAACAGGCAACCACTGGATTTTTTTTCTTATTTTCTTTATAGTTTTATCTTTTTTAGAATGTCATATAATTGAAATCATATGTTTTCAGACTGATGTATCTCACCTGGTAATGTGCATTTAATATTCCTCCAATTTTTTATGGCTTGAGAGTTCATTTCTTTTTAAAATTGAATAATACTCCATTGTTTGGGTGTACCAGAGTTTAAGTATCCATTCACTTACTGTAGGGCATTTTGGTGGCTTCCAAGTTTTGCAATTATGAATAAAGCTTCTATAAACATCCATGTGCAGGTTTTTGTGTAGATGTTTTCAACTCTTTGGTGTAAGTACCAAGGAGTACAATTGCCAGATATTGTGGCAAAATCACGATTAGTTTTATAAGAAACCACCAAAGTGTCTTCCAAGTTGATCATATCATTTTTTATCACCAGCAGCAATGAATGAGAGTTACTACTGTTCTCTAACTCTGCCAGCATTGGGTGTTGTCAGTGTTCTGAATTTTGGGTCATTCTCGTAGGTATGTAGTATTTTTAAAATTATATTTCTCAGATGACACATGATGTGAGCATTTATTTGTAATCTGTATACCTCTTTGGTGAAATGTCTGCAAAAGTCTTTGGTCCATTTTTAATCAATTGTTTATTTTCTTATTGTTGGGTGTTAAGAGTTCTTTGTATATTTTGGATAATAGTCTTATCAGATGTGACTTTTGTGAATGTATTCCTCCAGTCTCTGGCTTGTCCTTTCATCCTCTTGGCATTATTTTTTGCAGAGTACTTTTAATTTTAATGAATCACCTTGTCAACTATTTCTTTCATAGAAGCTGTCTTTAGAATTGCAAGATACTTAAAAACATGTCACCATACCCAAGATCATTTAGGGTTTTTCCTGTTATTTATTACAAGTTTTATACTTTTTTGCATTTTACACTTAGGTGTGTGATCCATTTTGAGTAAATACATTGGCTGTTGTGGGTCTTTTGACTTTCCATACTTACTCTACAATCAATTTATTGGTAATCTCAAAATAATTTGCTGAGATTTTTATTGAAACTACAGTAAATCTATAGATCTGGCTGAGAATAATTTTAAGCTTTTGCTTTATGGATTCTTGAGGTTGTGTTTTTATAATGCATGCAAATTGAAGGTTATTGAGTCTTCTTGTTATATCAGCTATTTTACCATTATGAAATGTCCCTCTTCTCTTTGTCAATAGTAATATTCCTTATTGTCTAATATCAGCATAAAGTTTCAATTAGTTGAATTTTCAAGGTATATCTTACTCTATTACTTCAAAGTTTCTATGTCTTTATATTTACAGTATACCTCTGGTAAATGGAATATATATATTCTCATAGAGTCTTATTTTAATTTTATTTTCACCCACCTTGACAACATATTTTAATTGGGTCCAAAATAGTCCAAAATAACAATATAATTACTTATAGATTTGGTTGAATTTATACTCCTATTGGTTCTCCATTTGTACTATCTTTTTTCTTTTATTTCTTCTTACTTATCTTTTTCTATCATTATCAATTTATTTTTTAAATATTTGTATTTTCTCTTCTTTCTGACACTTCATTTGCGCAAATATGTGCATCTGTAGTTTTCATTATTTCCCCCGTCTTTCCTTTAATTAAAATATTTTCTAATGGCTATCTATTGATTCAGTAATCTTTTCTTCTACTATATTTAATTAGGTCAAGCTCATTTGGTGAATTATGTAATTATCTGTTATTATACAATTTCTATTTGATAGTGTTTCTAACATTCTTGTTCTTAGGTGAAACTTCTTAGTTTTATTCACTTCATTTATGTGTTCTTCTTTCTTTTTTATAGTTTTACCTTTTTGATCTTATTTCCTGGGATTCTTGGTAATTTAGAATTGAATGGTTAATTCTATTTGTAATCTTACAAAGAGAAACATGTACATTAAATGAATATTTTTTCACGTTGGATTTTACTTTCTTTGTCATGCAAATAGGAGTCTCTAAAATCGAACTGAGAAATGTTTGTATAAATTTGTCTCATTTGAGAGTCTTGAGTATTTACCATGTCTCTTACCTTTGATGAGATATTCTTATCCCCAAAATTGTAAAAGCAATAAAATGTATGCTTAATATATTTTGCTACACAGCATCTTCAGTATGATTATTTCTCCAAAAGTCTCCTCCAAATGTGCTGCTTATAATTCAACAAATGCACAAAGCAGAAATTGCATGAATTGTGGTCTAGCTTTTGTGCATTTCCCTATCCTCTAGGAGTTTTGCTTTTCATATTCTAGTCATATTATGGCCTTGATTTTGTCTTCCTAGCTTAGTGAAACACTGGAAAGCTCAAAGTCTCTCCTTATTTCTGAACTCCACCTTACATTTCTAATTAGAAAATACCCTGAGATGGGCAAAGAAGCTTTTAATATGGGATTTGCCTCTATCTACTGTCCTCATGGTCAGAAGTTTTACAGCTCAAGTCTTGGCTGCCTTTGTTGCTCTCTGAGGCCATCAAAGAATTTTATTTTAAATATTATCCAGCTTCAGTATGGAAATTAGTTTGATATGCTACTCCATTATTGCCAGAAGTAAAGAATCCAGGGTAATTTTAATGCAGATTGGGCCACCTTATTCTGCTGCTCACATTCAAAGTCTTCCACGAGCTGCCTGCCACCTCAAGCTATGTCTTGTTTACTCCGGCTCAACGTTTTTCCCATAGAAAGAGTTAACCGCTCTCAGTTCTCATAATTTCCTGAGTTATATCTTATAACCAACCTTTGCCAACCTTCTTTTTTTCAGTTCCCTATACAGTCTACTTTCTACTTTCCTTCTTTACAAAGGGTAGAAATCACAATCCTTATTTTTTCCTCTTAAACCAATGCATTTCACAACAGATTGGCATATGTCTACTGAAATAACAATAATTGAACAAAGCATTAGAGTTGTGTGTAAGGTTCTGAAGTGTGTAGAAAGAGTTCTAAAGGACTATTAAGATAGGATGGAAGAACTAATAATGGAGAGTTTGTGAGAGGTCAGGTTTAAAAAGATATTTCGTAGAAAACTCAATATTTGGCACTTTATTCTTAAGAGGTGAGGGGCTCTTAAAGTGTTAAAATATGAGTTGGGACTTCATTCCAGTAATAAGAACTTCCGGCAAAGCTGTAAAACTTGAGTTTAGACAAAGAACGTAATGAGGATGGCTAGTGCCTGGTCAGCCATTTAATATATTTTTTAAGTCACCTGACACTTAAGTTTATTTTCTTTCTTTTACATTCTCCCTTCTTTATTTATTTTAAATGGCTTGATGGCAGTACCAGTCACTAAGATAAGGGTCATAGATGGACGATATCATTTTGTGTAAAATATAAGAAGTTTGGAATATGTTAAATTTTCAATAATTCTGTGACATCAGGTAGGAATGTCAATTGGGCATTTCATAATATGAGATAGGAGATAAAAATTAGTCATCAGTTTTATAATACTGATTTGTGAGTAGCAGAGTGATTTGATTTTTTCTCCCAGTCTAGTAATCTTGCAGATCATGAATTCCTATTTTTACAAGTAAACATCAACTTCTGGGGAAGATGGTGGAGGAGAACTCACCTCACCCCACAGATGATTACAGTGGATAACACTCACATCAGTGTAAATAACCAGAAAACAGCTTATACCCTGGCAGAGGAAACTTCATAACTAAATGTAGAGAAGAGGCCACATCAAAGAGGGTAGGAAAGGTGGTCATGTGGTTGGGAGCTAAAAAACCCTCACATGACCATTGAAGGAAGGAAGGACTCAGGGTACAAAGAGGAGAGAGAAACAGACCCTCAAACCAGTGAGCCCTTACAGGAAAGACAAACCATATAACATTTGGCTTTGAAAACCAGAGACTCTGAATTTCATGAGTTCTTAAACGAGCAGGACTTTACAGCTTGGGATTTTGAAAATCAGTGGGCTTTAGAGCCAGGAGCACCAGTGAGAGGAAAATGAGTCATCACTCTTAAAAAGACAGCACAACAAACAGCCCATAAAGATACTACATAGAAGCAGCAGGTTAAGAAACCCCTGGAGCATACAGGAGGGACAGTTATTTATTAATGTCAGAGCACATCTCTGAAGGGGAGAGACTTCTGGCAGAACTTTCCAGGAACAAAGTTGCTGGCAAACACCACCACCTCCCTCTCTGAACCTCCTGGCATAAACACTGGACCACCTGTGGGAACCAGTACAGTGACCACACTTGCTACCCAAATTGCTAATACCCCTCCCCCACCCCAGAAACTGTAGAGTTCCTCCTGCAGAATACTGACAGCATGCAATGCTTGCTAACACCATTGCACTACTGCACCAACCCTCCTCCACCACGTATTGAAGAGCTGTCTCCTCCAAAACCGATCCAGGCTGTTGCCATAGGCTTGGCAGCAAGCAAATAGCTCTGACAGGGACCAGCACCATTCTAAACTACCTCTAGCCCTGGAGGGAAAGAAAGATAACCACACCCACCAACTAGACTGCAGCCTGTGGTGTGGGCTAGGGGCAGATAAATGGTCTGATTGTAGGCTCCGCCCACCCAAGAAAACTTTTCAGAAGATAGCACAGACAAAGCACCCTGCAGTTGGGGGCTATTATATCTCTCTCAAATGCCTGGTCTAATTCAACTCAAGCCCAAGCCATCTTAAGAATGGCCCACTAACACCACAGGGAGCGAAATCTGCCTACAACAGGCAGAGAGTGCCATTGCAGATGACTGATTGAAAAAAAAAAAAAGCAGCTCAGCTACTGCAGGGCACATGAATCACACATGGGAGAACCTCCTGAGGTAACAGGTTCTAGTGAACAGGGGATCTTGCGTTGCAGAGCACTGCAGGACCTCTTATTCATAAGGCCATAACTTTCAAGGACAGGAGACGTAACTGACTTCTCTAACACTTAGCAACAGATACAGAGAGTTAGACAAAAAGAGGAGACAGGGGATGTGTCCCAAATGAAAGAACAGAACAAAATCACAAGAGACCTAAAAAAAATAGAGATAAGTAATAATGCCTATGGGGAATTTAAAGTAATAATTGTAAAGATACTCACTGGCCTTGAGCAAAGAAAGCAGGACATCAGTGAGACCCTTAATGAAGTCTAAAAAAAGATCTGAGGTGCCTAGATGGTTCAGCCAGCTAAGTGGCCAACTTTGGCTCAGGTCACGATCTCACAGCTTGTGAGTTTTAGCTCCACATCAGGCTCTGTGCTGACAGCTCAGAACTTGGAGCCTGCTTTGGAGTCTGTGTCTCTCTCTGTCCCTCTCCTGCTTGAGCGTTCTCTCTCTCTCTCTCTCTCTCTCTCTCTCTCTCTCTCTCAAAAATAAACACTAAAAAATTTAAAAAACCCAAGAGAAATAAAGACAACAAATAAAATTAAAATTATACTAGATAGAATGAACAGTATACTAGATGAGGCAGAAAAATGTATCATCTACCTGGAGGACAGAGCAATTTAAAGGAATCAGGCTGAGCAGGTGGGAGAAATAAAAATATGCAAAATGAGTACAGACCTAGGGAACTCAGTGACACCATCAAATGTAATAATATTCATATTATAAGGATCCCAGAAGCAGAAAAGAAAGGCAAGGGGACAGAAAATTTACTTGAAGACATAATAGCTGAAAAGTCCTCTAATCTGGGGAAAGAAATAGAAAACCAATCCAAGAAGTACAGAGATGCCCCAACAAAATCAACCCAAGGAGCTCCACACCAAGACACATAGTAATTAAAGTGGCAAAAGTAGTGGAAAAGAGAATTGTAAAAGCAGCAAGAGAACAGAAAATGATACATATAAAGGAAACCCCGAAAGGCTATCACCTCCTTTTTTCAGCAGAAACTTTTCAGGACAGAAGAGAGTGGCTTTCTTTCAGAAAAGAAAGACCATAAGCAAGAGTAAGGAAAGTAGGAAGCATGAAAACAGTAAATGTAAGGATATCTGTAAAAATAAGTCAAAGGATTCAGAAAATAAAAGGATGTAAAATATGACACCATATACCTAAAACATGGAAAAGAGAGGAGTAAAGAATGCATTCAAATCCACATGTGAGTGAAATCATATGATATTTATCTTTCTCTGACTGATTTATTTTGCTTAGCATATTACATTCTTGTTCCATCCACGTTGTTGTAAATGGCAAGCTATAATTCTTTTTATCACTGAGTAATATTCTATTATATATATTCTATATATATGTATTCCATTATGCACACACACACACACACACACACACACACACACACACACATACATATAACACTTCTTATCCACTCATCAGGTGATGGACATTTGGTCTCCTTCCATACTTTGGCTATTGTTGATAGTGCTGCTGTAAACACTGGTGTGCATGTCTCCCTTCAAAATCAGAATTTCTGAATCCTTTGGATAAATGCCCAGTGGTGCAATTTCTGGGTCATAAGGTAGTTCTATTTTTTAATTTTTTGAGGAACCTCCATACTGTTTTTCAGAGTGGGTGCACCAGTTTGCATTCCTACCAATAGTGTAAAAAGGGTTCCCTTTTCTCTGCATCATTACTGATATCTGTTGTTTCCTGAGTTGTTATTTTAGCTATTCTGACAGGTGTGAGGTGGTATCTCATTGTAGTTTTGGTTTGTATTTCTCTGATGATGATTGACATTAAGCATCTTTTCATGTGTCTGTTAGCAGTCTGGATGTGTTCTTTTAAAAGTGTCTCATCATGTCTTTTGCACATTTATTCAATGGATTATTTGTTTTTAAGGTGTTAAGTCCAGTAAGTACTTTATAGATTTTGGACTAATCTGTCACAGACAATGAGTCTGGAATTCTCTCTTATCCAGGAAGACAGCACGCACAGAATTGAATACAAGAGAGGCTAATGTCGGGGTAGAAAGAGTCCTACACAGGGGGTTTGTCTCTGCTTTTAGTGAGCACTCAAGATCTTACACACGTGGCGAATATGAAGACAGTGAGATCTTACACACATGGTGAATGTGAATAAAATAATCAGATAGTAATCATTAAATTCTATGAGTAAGAAGCAAAGGGTCTGGGGGGTAAGTGGAGTTTGTGATCAAGGTACATTGGTGCCAGATGGAAAGTAACTTCCAGCAAGTGATATAAAAAGTTAAGCATGATCCCATTATAATATCTCACTACCCTTGGGAGCTTTCACCCATGGTGGCAACTTTCCACCCTAAGCTTTTGTCTATCCCATTTATATAAGTATAAGGAATTCTTGAACCTATTTCTCCACACTAACCCTCTATCCAATATGTCATTTGCAAATGTCTTCTCCCTTTCCTTCAATTGCCTTTTAGGTTTGTTAATTATTTCCTTTGCTGTGCATAAGCGTTTTATCTTGATGAAGTACCAATAGTTCATTTTTCCTTTTGCTTCCCTTGCCTCCAGAGATATGTCAAGAAAGAAGCTACTGTGGCCAAGGTCAAAGAGGTTGTTGCCTGTTTTCTTCTATAGGATTTTGATGGCTTCCTTTCTCACACTTAGGTCTTTAATCCATTTTGAGTTTGTTTTTGTGTATGGTATAATAAAGTGGTCAAAGTTCATTCTGCATGTTGCTGTCCAATTTTCCCAACACCATTTGCTGAAAGATTATCTTTTTTCCTTTAGATATTCTCTCTTCCTTTATCAAAGATTAGTTAGCCATACATTTGTGGGTACATTTCTGGGTTCTCTATTCTGTTACACTGATCTATGTATCTGGTTTTTTGTGTCAGTACCATACTGTCTTGATGATTATGGCTTTGTAATACAGCTTGAAGTCCAGAATTGTGATGCCTCCAGCTTTGGTTGTCTTTTTTAACATTGCTTTGGCTTTTCAGGGTCTTTCTGTTTCCATACAGATTTTAGAATTGTTTGTTCTAGCTCTGTGACAAATGCTGGTGTTATTTTGATAGGAATTGGATTGAATATGTAGATTGCTTTGGGTAGTATCAACATTTTAACATTTATTCTAATCTTTGAGGATGGGATGTTTTTTTATTTCTTTGTGTCTTCTTCAATTTCTTTCATAAGTTTCTGTAGTTTCCATCATATAGCCTTTTACCTCTTTGGTTAAGTTATTCCTAGGTATTTTATGGTTTTTGGTAAAAATGTAAATGGGATTGATTTCTTGATTTCTCTTTCTGCTACTTCATTATTGGTATATAGAAATAACACACATTTTTGTACATTGATTTTATATCTGTGCTTTTGATCAACATAGGGGAAGAGAAAGAAAAATTAGATAAAAAAAGAAAGAGGCAAACCATAAGAGACTCTTAAATACAGAGAACAAACCTAGGGTTGCTGGAGGAGTGTCGGGTGGGGGATGGACTAAATGGGTGATGGGTGTTAATGAGGACACTTGTTGGGAAGAACACTGGATGTTAAATGTAAGTGATGAATCATTAAATTTTATTCCAGAAATGATAAGTACATCATATGTTAACTAACATGGATTTACATAAAATTTAATAATTAAAAATAAAATAAAAGTAACAGTTTCCAAAACTAGAATGCATTCAGATTTAAGCCACCATCAACTTAATATGCACTGCTATTGTTGTGCCCAAGTTTTTAAAATCGCCCCCAAATCACCCCAAAACAAGCACCAGAGACTGCTAGGGAGACTGAGTCACGCCTGCAAAAGCAAAGGGCCTTTATTACAAGCTTAAGCTTGCTCACAGTCTCCAGCCAACCCGCTGGCCACGTGGAGAGAGCCCCGAACAAAGGCAGGGCAGGGCCTTTTATGCCTTTGGGAGGGGGGCGTTACAGGAAATGATGACAGGTGTACAGTGATCCAATCCCTGCCCCCCATCAATACTGGCAGTTGTGGGAGCCAATCACACCATCCGGAGCACTGACCAATCAGAGTGGGCCCAGGTCGCCCCACGTGGGGCATGACTAGGCCCGCCTCTAGAAAGGTCAAAGGTATCGGCCAGCCTCCCCCGATTGGGCGCCGCAGGAGTTGTCCTTCCTTAATGTGAAGCCGGCGCCTTCCCCTGTAAGTAAAGGGGAAGGCTGGATCGGACCTGTGGCCGGAGGGGGACCACCCCCCACCCCACGGCCGCCTGGCGTATCCACCACTGAGGTGTGCCACGACCTGCTCCGGGAAGGCTGGGACGGCTGGGAGGGCGGGGGGGGGGGGGGGGGGGGGGGGGGGGGGGGGGGGGGGGGGGGGCGGGGAGGGCCGGATCGGACCTGCATCCTTACACTATATGCAAAAGAAGTTATATACAAACAAAAGGTAACAACAAATCAAAAACCAGTAATAGACATGCAAAACAATAAAGAAAAGGAATCCAAATATATCACTGAGGAAAGCCAACTAATCATGAGAGAAGACAGTGAGAGAAGAAAGAAACAGAGAAGAACTACAAAAACAGTCAAAAAAACAAGTAACAAAATGGCAAAAAATACATACTTTGAATGTAAATTGATTAAATGCTCAATAATTACTTTGAATGTAAATGGATTAAATGCTCCAATCAAAAGACATCTGGTGATAGAATGGATAAGAATCAAGACCTCTTGGGGCGCCTGGGGGGCTCAGTCGGTTAAGCGTCCGGCTTCAGCTCAGGTCAGATCTCAAGGTTCGTGGGTTTGAGCCCCGCGTCGGGCTCTGTGCTGACAGCTAGTTCAGAGCCTGGAGCCTGTTTCAGATTCTGTATCTCCCTCTCTCTCTGACCCTCCCATGCTTGCACTGTCTCTCTCTGTCTCTCAAAAATAAATAAAAAGCATTAAAAAAATCAAGACCTATCTATATGCTTCATATGAGAGATTCACTTCAGAAGTAAAGACACATGCAGATTGAAGATGAAGGGATGGAGAAGCATTTATCTTGCAAATTAATGACAAGAAAGCTAGGGTAATAACACGCAAAACAGACTTTAAAACACAATGGTACCAAAAGACAAAGAAGGACAGAATATGACAATATAATCTAACAAAAATATTTGACAATAGCAAATATATATCCACCTAATATGGTAGTACCCAAACACTTAAAACAGTTAATAACAAACATAAAGGAAGTAATTGAGAGTAATACTGCAACAGTAGAGGACTTTAACACTTCAGTTACATGGATGGACAGATCATCCAAATGGAAAATCAAAAAGGAAATAGTGGCTTTGAATGACATATTGGAACAGATGGATTTGACATATAATTAGAACATCCCATCTGAAAACAGCAGAATACACATTCTTTTCATGTGCATATGGAACATTCTGCAGAATGCAATTAGTCCACAAAATAAGCCTCAAGAAATCCCAAAAGATCAAAGTCATACCATGCAATTTTTCTGAGCATAATTCTATGAATCTAGAAATCAACCATAAGAAAAATATGGAAAGACTACAAATACATGGAAATTAACTAACATGCTGCTAAATAAAAACTAGATCAACTAAGAAATCAAAGAGGAAATCAAAAAGTACACAGAGACAAAATTAAAAACACACAGGTCCAGAATGTTTGGGATTCAGCAAAAGTGATTCTAAGAGGGAAATATATAATAATACATGACTACCCAAAGGAGCAAGAAAAATCTCAAATATACAGCCTAACCTTACATCTAGAGGAGCTAAAAAAAACAAACAACCCCCCCAAATTCTGTAGAAGGAATAAAATAATAAAGATTAGAGGAGAAATAAACAAAATAGAAACTAAAACAAATCCCCCAAACAAACAACACACACACACACACACACACACACACACACACACACACATACACACACACACAAGAGAGGCAATCAATGAAATCAGGAGCTGGTTCTTTGAAAAGATCAACAAAACTGAGAAACCTTTAGCCAGAATCATAGAAAAATAAAAAATAAAGAGGATTCAAATAACAAAATCAGAAATGAAAGAGAAATAACAACCAAGAGCACAGAAATACTAACAGTTGTAAGAGATTATGAAAAATTATATAACAACAAATTGAACAACGTAGAAAAAATGGATAAATTTCTAGAAACATAAATTCTTAAACTGAATTAGGAAGGAATAGAAAATTGGAGTAAAATGATTACAAGCAATAAAATGAAAAAAAAATAATTGTAAAGTAATGAAAACAATTTCCAACAAACAAAATTCCAGGACTGATTGCTTCACAGGAGAATTCTATCATATATATAAAGAAGATTTAATTCCTATTCATCTCAAACTTTTCCAAAATATAGAAGAGGAAGGAAAATTTCCAAATTCTCTCTACAAGTCCAGCATTAACCTGATTCTGAAACCAAATATAGACACTATAAAGAGAGAGGGGGGGGTGGAGAGAACTACAGATCAGTATCTTCAATGAACATAGATGCAAAAATCCTCAGCAAAATATTAACAAACAAAATCCAACCATACATTTAAAAAGTCATTGACTGCAATCAAATGTGATTGATACAATCAAGTGTGGTTCAATGTTTGCAAATCAATCAACATGATATATCACATCAATAAGAGAAAGGATAAAAATTAATTTCAGTTAATGCAGAAAAAGCATTTGACCAAGCACAACATCTGTTCATGAGAAACACTCTCAACAGAGTAGGTTTAATGGGAACATACTTCAACAAGTAAAAGCCATATATAAAAAACCCACAGCTGACTTTATACTCAATGGTGTAAAACTGATAGCTTTCCCCCTAAGATTTGGAAAAACACAAGGATGTCCACTTTCACCACTTTTATTCAACATAGTACTGGAAGTCCTAGCCACAGCAGTCAGACAAGGAAAAGGAAAAAAAGGCACCCACATTGGCGAGGAAAAAGTAAAACTTTCACTATTTACAGATGACATAACACTATACAGAAAACCCTAAAGACTCCACCCAAAGACTAGTAGAACTGAGAAATGAATTTAGTAAGGTTGCAGGATACAAAAATCCATTGCATTTCTGTACACCAATAATGAAGTAGCAAAAAGAAAAATTAAGAAAGCAATTCCATTTACAATTGCACCAAAAATAATAAAACACCTAGGAATTAACTTAATCAAAGAGGTAAAAGACCTCTACTCTGAAAATTATAAAACACTAGTGAAAGAAATTGAAGACATGACAAACAAATGGAAAAGAATTCTATGCTCATGGGTTGGAAGAAGCAATACTGCTCATATATGTATCTTACCCAAAACAATCTACAGATTTAATGCAATCCGTATCAAAATACCAATAGCATTTTTCACAGAACTAGAACAAACAATCCTAAAATTTGTATAAAACTACAAAGACCCTGAATAGGGGAAACACTCTTGTAAAAGATAAGCCTAATTGGATGTATCACAATTACAGATTTCAAGTTATACTACAAAGCTGTAGTTATCAAAACAGGATGGTACTGGCACGAAATAATGGGCACATACATCGAAGGACCAAGACGGAAATCCTGGAAAGAGACCTACAATTACATAGTCAATTAATCTTTAATAAAAGGTACAGGAATATGCAATGGGAAAAGACAGTCTCCTCAACAAATAGTGTTTGGAAAACTGGTCAGTATATGCAAAAGAATGAAACTGGACCGCTTTCTTATCAGACACAAAAATAAATTCAGTATGAACTAAAGCCTAAATATGAGACCTGAAACTATAAAAATCCTAGAAAAGAGTACAGGCAGGAATTTCTGACATCATCCTTAGCAACATATTTCTAGATATGTCTCTTGAGGTAAGGGAAATAAAAGCAAAAGTAAACTATTAGGATGACATCAAAATATAAAGCTTCTGCCCGACAAAGGAAACAATCAAAAACTGAAAAGACAACCTACTGAACGGTAGAAAATATTTGCAAATGACATACCTAATAGTGGGTTAGTATCAAAATATATAAAAGATGGATACAAGTCAACAACAACCCTCCCAATAATCCAATTAAAAATGGGCAGAAGACATGAACAGACATTTATCCGAAGAAAACATCCAGATGTCCAACAAACTGATGAAAAGATCCTCATCGTCACTCATCATCAGGGAAATACAAGTCAAAACTACAGTGAGAGGTCACTTCATACCTGCCAGAATGGCTAAAATTAAAAACGCAAGAAATAACAAATGTTAGTGAGGATGTAGATAAAAGGGACCCTCTTGCACTGTTGATGGGAATGTATGCTAGTGCAGTCACTCTGGAAAACAACATTGAGGTTTATCAAAAATTAAAAATAGAGCTACCTTACAATTCAGCAGTCACACTACTGAGTATTTACCCAAAGTACACAGGAATACCAATTCCAAGGGATACATCAACCCCTATGTTTATTGCAGCATTGTCTACAATAGCCAAACTATGGAAACAATCCAATTGTCCATTGTCAGATAAATGTATAAAGAAGATGCGGTGTATGTATATATGTATGATTGAGCCACCCAGGTGCCACAACACGGATGGATCTAGAGGGTATAATGCTAAGCAAAATAAAGTAGTCAAAGAAAGACAAATACCATATGATTTCACTTATATGTGGAATTTAAGAAACAAAAATGAACAAAAGGAAAAATAAGAGAGATAAAACAAACAAGCAGAAGAAAAAAAAAACAGACTCTTAACTATAGAGGACAAACATGATTACCAGAGAGGATGGGTAAAATAGGTGAAGGTGATTAAGAATACACTTATTGTTGGGGCACCTGGATGCCTCAGTCAGCCGGGCATATGACTTTGGCTCAGGACATGATCTCATTTTTGTGAGTTTGAACCCCCATAGTGCTCACCGCTGTCAGTCTGTTGATGCACAACTTGCTTTGGATCTTCTGTCCCCCTCTCTGGCCCTCTGCCACTTGCGCTCTCTCTTCCAAAAAAGAAATAGAACATAAGAAAAAAAGAATACACATATTATTATGAGCACTGAGTTATGTACATAACTGTTGAATCACTATATTGTATGCCTAAAACTAATATAATACTGTATGTTAACTACACTGGGATTACAATATAAAACTTAAAAAAAGTATGAACTCTTAAGTCAACCTATTATCTGTGTTTGAAATATGACTCTGCAACTTAATAGCATCATTGACTTCAGAAATTTATTTGAACTCTTTGCCACACTTTGAGATGAGTAAGATAAAACTGTACCAAATACATTAGTCATCAAAGGCTAACAGCAGATCTTTTAAAGTGTGAGTAGTATTGTTACTATAACCATTGCGTAAATTACGCAGATGAAGCAGAGCTGATACATTACCCAACATCACACATGTGAGCACGCATATCCACAAAAGAGTGACTGGCAAACTATTCACTCTACATAAGTGTCTGCTGTCATCAATGTTAGCATCTTACATACAGCTGTGGGAGCTAGGGTGAACAATAACTGGTATGAGGACAGAAATCTGGAGGGCATTAACGTTTAAAATGTGTGGGGGGGGAGCAGCTCACAAAAGACAGGGGTAAAAAACATTGGAAAAAAAGAATGACAGGTGATTAGAAGAAAGATCAGGGACTTACAATTTCAGTTCCAATATGACGAGAGCATGGACATTAACATTTCCATATTTGTAACAAGAAAAAGCTGGAAAAAACTAAAAGCCAACAAGTTTTCTTGGACTTATCCAAGAAAAAAAAAAAACTTGGAATGCAAAGCAATCTTCCTCCTCTAACCAACAGAGAGGCATTATCCAGATATATACATCAACCAAAATCTGCTTACCTAGAATAGAAGGCACTGGAGCCATAAACTGCTAGGATCATGTAAATGGTAATTTTGAGAAATTTCAGAAGGCCAAGTCTAAACTACCATGTGATGAATGACCCGAATACATCAATTAAAAGACAGAGATTGTCAGAATGATAAAAAGGAAATATGATCCAAATAAATGTTGTCTACATAAATACACTTTAAACAACCAAACAAACAAGCAAGCAAACTAAAGATTTAGGTAGATTAAATTAAAGAGATGGAGAAAGATATGCTATGCTAATACCGATAAAAAGAAGCTGGAGTAGCTATATTAATTCCTTACAAAAAAGCTTTAGATAAAAGAAGATTTTTTGGGTTAATGGGAGAAATGAAATAATGATGAATGGATCAATTCTTTGAGAAGACACAACAATACTAAATATGAATGCATCTAATAATAGAGCGTCATAATGCATAAAGCAATACTGATAGCACTAAAGTATATATAGACACACTCACCAGAATAGTTGGAGACTTTAACATCAATAATCAATAGATCACACAGGCAGCAAATGAATAGGGATATAGATGAGTCAGACTTGGTTGACACTTAGCCAATACTCCATCCAACACGAGCAAAATACGCAAGATCTCAAGATCACATGGAAATTTCAACAATATGTCAATTAAGAAACATTTTTCAAAATATCTAACATTTCAGGTCGCAGAAGCAAGGAAAGACTGAGAAACTAAAAAACCTAAAAGGGTACCCTAAGAAACATGTTAACTCAATAAAATGTAATAATCTGAATGGGATCCTGGAAAAGAAGAATGATACTAGAGGAAAGCTTAAGAAATCATAATAAAATAGGGTGTCTGAACGGCTCAGTTGGTTGAGCATCTGACTTTTGATTTTAACTCAGGTCATGATCTCTTGGATCATGAATTTGAGCCCCACATTGGGCTCTGCCCTGACAGCACAGAGCCTGCTTGGGATTCTCTCTCTCCCTCTCCCTCTGCCCTTCCCCTGCTTGTGTATTCTCACTCTCTCTCTCTCTCTCTCTCTCAAAATAAATAAACTTAAAAACTTTTAAAACCAAGAAAAAGAAATCATAATAAAATATGAACTATAGTTAATATTAATGTCTTGGTATTAGTTCATTAATTTGTGACAAAGGAATCATAATAATACTATATGCTAATAATAAGGGGAATTCTGAATGGCTCATATTGGAACTTCCTATGCTATTTTTAAAATTTGGGGGCAGATCTAAAACTATTCCAAAATATTTTTATTTTTAAAAATGTCAGTCAATCAAGATTAGCATCTTAAAATGTGGTAGATAATATAAAATCGTCTTCATTTTCAAATGATTGACAAGCCATGTCTTAGTAAAAGTAATTGTACATGTTAAAAATATTTATAGTGTGGGAATAGTTGTGTATTTGGATAACTGAATTTAAGATCTACTTTAAAATCATATTTTCTTCTATTTATTGTTTGTATACACACTATGGAAATGATGTTTTTCATCATTTTCAAAAAATACTAAGGATTTTATTTCATATTCCATAAATGTGCAACATGATTTTCTGCTTTTGTTGCAGGAAAAGGATACATAACAGAGAATAACTCAAAAATTTAAATCTCTGTTTTAATTGCAGCTCTCGATTTACTGTCTTAAATTAATGCAAATATGCAAATTAAAAATATATACAGTGTATATATAGCATAAACGGTAGTTACAGATGTCTGATGTATATTTGAAACAGCAATTATAAGCATTTGAGAAGAAAGCTGACAGGGAACACACAAAAAGTATTGTTTATTGTGCTGTGAGGACAGCTGGAGTAGGAAACCATGGATTTACAGAAAAACAACTTCTCTACCGCAGGCTTAGAAAAAGCAGGGAGTTGGCTTAATAAAACTTGAAGCTTTGCAAGCTCAAAAAGGAAAAGAAAAAGAAAAAAAAGCAGATAAAGGAACTATCTGAGAGACGCTGGCAAGAGAATGACCAGAATGAAGAAGCACAGGGTGGGCATATTGCATAGATGCACCATCAATGTGAATGGCAGAGATTCTACAGCGATTACACATGTCTCAACGAGAGCAGTAAAGTGGAGAAGTTGACAAATGAAGTTTAGAACAGAGTTTAGTAGTTGGAGTTTAAGATTTCTGAGATGATAGAGTTCTAGTTGCTTTTCTGTGTTTGGCCAGGGGTGGTTTTGACTACGATGAATCACGGTTCATTAGATTTCAGAGGAAGAAGCTTTGAAACTGAGCACAGGCATGGCATAGCAGAGCAGAAGATACACTTCCTTGAGGGACTTGTCAAATCCCTCAATGGTTATGGGAACCTGGGGGTTAGTCAATGGTAGTAACAAAGGTGAAAGAAGAGTTTTGACTCGATGCTGAGGCACTAGAGGCTTTCTGGCACTTTGGTAGAGAAGAATAGTTGGAAAGTAGCCATGAGGTGTGTATAGTAAGTGTTGTATTTATGCTAAGAAGCTTCACCTTGAAATAGAAATGGTGATTTTCTGAATGCTAAAGAAAAGATTTAAAGTGTTTCTGCTCAATGCACAGTCCTGAGTTAGAGAATATTTACGGGCAATGGAAGAAGAGTTCCAGATACCATCCAGTGGAGTGGTTGAGAATGGCGGCAGTGTAACAAATAGCAGAATTAAGGCATGACACCCAGAGGATAGTGGAAAATATAATGGAAACAGAAGAGCCAACAGTGGAGGTGACTTGGGATCCGACCCATGCTGGAGAAGACAGAAGGATTTATGACCTTGAAGGGCTTGATATTTATAGCTAAATTCTTAAGTGCCTTCATAGGATAATTGAGGCTAGCAGTCTCTGGTTCTGCAGTATGTGTTTTACATGTTTAATCAAAATATTTTAATTGCTTTTTAGGATACCTGCATGGCTCACTCAGTTAAGCTTCTGACTTGACTTTTGCTCAGGTCATAGCGTCACAGTCATGGGATCAAGCCCCATGTCAGGCTCCGTGCTCAGCATGGAAGCTGCTTGGGACTCTCTCTCTATCCCTCTCTCTGCCCCTCCCTGCTCATTCGCCCACATGTGCATGGTCTCTCTTCATAAATAAAAAATAAAAAAAAATCAGGGCGCCTGGGTGGCTCAGTCAGTTGAGCATCCGGCTTTGGCTCAGGTCATGATCTCACGGTTTATGGTTTCGAGCCCCCCATCAAGCTCTATGCTGACAGCTCAGAGCCTGGAGGCTGCTTCAGATTCTGTGTTTTCCTTTCTCTCTGACCCTCCCCTGTTCTCACTGCCTCTGTCTCTCAAAAATAAATTGAAAAACATTAAAAAAAATAAAAATAAATAAAAATTTAAAAAATCAGATTGCTTTTCATTTACCTGCCATCACCTAATAAAATATGGATTCGATGTTTACTCCATGCATAGGACAACAGCACATGTCAGGAAGAGTAAAAGAGAGCACAAGATTAGGAAGACAATGGTCAGGATTCTCGCCGACCTCATACTATAGAAGGGGGTGGAACACAAGACAGTACATGTCAGTGTTGTGTAAGAAAAAAAGTAGTAATATAATAAAAACCTATGAAAACTAAGGGTTTTGGGATAAAAGATCATGATGACGATTTAAAACCATGACAAGTGGCGTCATCCATCCAGTTTCTAAGTAAGCCGCTACACCCACTTAAAAACTGAAATATGGATGGGGCCATTTGGAAAGCTGATCCTTCATTGGATGCAATTTTGATACTCAAGTATGAAATTCAGTGGATTCTTTCCTGAATTCCTGCTCTAAATTTTAACTTCGGTTTCTTATTAGTATATATTTTATATTCAGATGATAACCACATTTGCCAGAATCAAGACCTTTAAATGGCTTTAATAGAAACAAGGATACAGATATGTATTATGTTCTTTAACAATAAAGATGCATATTTTTCCATCTTTGATGAGCCTTAGAGGTTCTGCTTTTGTAGCTTTGTTTTCTAACTGAAAAGTCAAATTTTAGAATGTTTAAGTCATGTTTTTAGGATGTATTATGATGATGATGGTGTGGATAAGTGATTGAGATATGCCTATGTTATAAAAAAGATCTTCATCCAATCTTTAGTCATTATTCTTTTAATAATTTATGGGTATATAAAAATAGTTTGCTAAAGATAAAGCATGGATCATTTAGATGATATTTATTAAATTTAAAGCACATTATAAAATCCTCTAAAATGGTGTTTTCAGCTGAGGGTAAAGGAACACTAAAATGTGGCTGTTTCCCAAACCCGGTGAGGGACGCCTCCCTGTGCAGGAAGCATCAGCGGGTCCCAGTGAAGCAGGGTCCACGAGAAACTGCTCCATCTTTTACACCGTGTTCCGTAACCTTGACTGAATGACTAACTGTGTTCCTATGCTGTCTATGACCACATGGACTTGTAGGTCTATTTGCTATCTCCCTGTATTTAGAATGAGGTTAAATTATGAGACCTTCATTTTATGGGTAATTTGTTAAAATTTAGAGACCAGAGCTGGTTGTAATACTTTCTATTAAGTCCAATGGAGCAGCAAATTTTATAATTTCATAATTTGAATGCATGCTATTGGGTAGCTTCAAAATTCCAAAGTTACCAATAAGTTATAAATATAAATAACTTAAATATAAACTTAATGTATACTGTAAATACAAAATGTATTATATTTTTCACATCATGCAAAAGTAAAAGATTAGAGATTTAAGCATTCAACCATATAATGGGTATTGCTAAATGTATGATGTGTTATGCACCTTGGATTGGTAAGATAAGTCTGTGAATAGTATAATAGATAAGTAGTGTAATGATAGAAGTATGTATTATATATGTTAATGCTAAGAAAACAAGATGGGAACGGGCAGATTACTTTATTAAAAAGAAATAAAGCAAATATATGTCACTGATAGAAAGAAATAAAACTATGCCTATTTGCAGATGACATGATCTTGTACATATAAAGTCCAAGGCAACCAACACACACACAAAATCTACTAGAGCCAGTAAACAAGTTCAGCAAGGCTGTAGGATAGTTGGTCAAAATACAATCATATATTTATACACTAGGGATGAACAATCCAAAATTTAAATAAAAAGGAAAATTCTCCTTACAATAACATCAGTGAAATTGAAATACTTAAGAATAAATTTGCAGAAATAGAAAACCCAAGCGTCACAAACCATAACCCATCATGGTGTCTGAGGAAAGGGAAGGAGAAAGCAAAGGTAGAAGAGAATGTGAGAATTAAGAACATATTGATCTTTGTAGACCAGTGTTAAACATGTTTATGACTGAAGGGACCATTTATTTAATCCAAAATATGGATATAATGTTCTTATTTGCTATAAACAGGTAAGTTAATTAAACTGAAAATTTTAATGTTCCCATTTTTTTATATAAGCACTTGAGTCTCTGAGAATATCTGAAAAATTTATTAAGTTTCCACACTACTTTAAAAAAAATCAGACATGATTATTATTAAATACCTTACACATCCAGGTTCAGACATGACAAAAATCACTTATAAAATAAAAAAGAGTTGGCAACACTTTGAGTTTTGCTGCTGTTGCTTCAAAATCTAAGCTCTCAAACTTGTTTCCTGATTATGACTCAATTAAAAATGGATTCATTTATAAATTCATTTCAAATAAAATGAATCACATACAGGAGTTTTCTTATATTAGACAGATGTTAATATTTCACAATATTAACATATGGTACATTTGACTCCATATGTTGTTGGAAACATTATAGTATTTTATGTTTTATGAGTGATTTCCCATAGCCAAGACCCATTTATGGCAATACGTACATAATGCATACATACATAATAAAACTATTTGATGTTCTCTGCCTATACTGCTTCCTAAATAACCATTTTTCTCTAAGTTAATGGGCTTTCCCTTTTAACCTCAGAAACCCAAGAACAAAGTAAACATAATCCAACTAAATTTTATAGTAAATTTTCCCCAAATTAGTTCATTTTTCTCTGGCCCCTTAGACCAAAGAAATCTTTCAAATTTTTTGTTATCATAGAGAAGCATACATTAGTATATTTTGACTTTAAATATTTGAATTTTTCAAATATTATTAGAACTGACTAACACAGAAACCCACAGAGAGCCAGACCAAACTTTTGGAATATGTAGTGCGCGTGCGGGCGACAGAAGCAAGGACGCGAGGGCAAGGGAATGAGGAAAAGAGGAGAGGATCAAAGGATGGGACTGGAGGGACAACAGGAGCGGTGCCCACATGGCCGCTTTATGTCTCACATGCAAGTAAGTTTATACAAACAGCCAAGAGAAGGGTTTTTTCTGGACAAAACTTGTTCTGTTCCCACAGTTATTGTTACAACATTTTCCTGGGAACTTCACACCCTCTTCTTATTGTTATCATAAGCGTGCCAAAGCGTGAAGGACGTTTGTACAATAACATCTCAACTCCAGAAGCTTGAAGGACGTGGTGCAATAACCTCTTAACTCAAGTGAATTAACCTCTGAGGACCCGGATCAGCCGTGAGGGCTGTGAGGGCACGAGAGCTTTGCTCGATCACGCTTGCCTTACTGGCTCCTCGCCGCTGCTTCCCACAGGAATACTTTTTCAGTAAAGTGATAGAACTTTACAGTCCGAATTTTTATTTTTCACAGTTTTTTTTTTTTTAACTTTCAAATTGCTAACTACATTTCGAATGGACACTGGCCGCCCGCGTGAGGTGTCAGTGTGTGCGCCGTGTCAGCGTGGCCAGGGCCTGGTGACAGCTTCTGCACACTGAGACCCTTCCGCCCTTGGGAGCCACCCCCTGCGTGCAGCCGGCCACCTGATGGTCCTGCCATTCGCCCAGCTTTTAGAACTGTTTCGGAGACCACGGAGGGGTGCTGCATTGCAGCCATCAGTGTGTGGAGGAGTACGCCATGAAAATGTTTTATTTTTTCCCAGCTCGTGTCAATACTTTAAAATTACTGTTCCACAGAGAAACACACTACCCTGGAAAATGTCATCACCAAATTATCGACTTGATGATCACTGAATGGGCATGAGAGCGCTTTAGGATAAATATAGATGTAAATGGCTTAGGGATTATCTTCAACTTGGATTCAAAACCTCTCTGCTGGCTTCACCTGTTTGGAGGGCTGTCCTGCAGAAGAGGACTTGAAGTGCAATCTCTCTCAAAGCAAAGCACAGAGCTCAAGACACATCTGACTCACAGTCAAGTGAGTTTGAAGATCACATGCAGGTCTAAGAGAAATCAATGACAAATTTCAAAAGTTGGAAATTGTGGCTCAATAAAAGAAGAGAATTCTGATAATGTTATTTTTGCTATAGGCCACACCCGACCAGACAGTGCAGTTCTAATTTTTTCTCAGCAAGTGATTTGATCTTCTCA
Source organism: Suricata suricatta (assembly GCF_006229205.1). Classification (NCBI taxonomy): domain Eukaryota; kingdom Metazoa; phylum Chordata; class Mammalia; order Carnivora; family Herpestidae; genus Suricata; species Suricata suricatta. The sequence continues at coordinate 1,786,513 of NC_043714.1, forward strand.
AAACCCCATGAGTAAAATCCTCAAATCCACACCTAGATTAAAGGGGAACTTAGTGTAAGAGGAAAAGTGGCTGGATGGGGGTAGCAGAGTGGCAGAAGGAGCCCTTAGAGGCCTGGGAAACTGAGGCACAGAGAGGTAAAACAACTCACCTCCGGCCACAGCAGGGAAACCACAAGTCAGGGTTTGAAGCCAGAAAGTCTGACTCCAAAGCCCATACTTAACCGATACGGATTCTTAACTATGACTTTACACTGAGTGCTCCAAAACAGAACACTTAAATACTTGTAAACCCAGGTATAGGACCTGTTTCCAAAGGCTGGCCCAATTGTTAAAAATGAAGAACAAAAATAAATAAATAAAAAGCAAAACCTAAAATTAAAAAAAAAATGAGAACAAGGTGGTCTTCAGACTACAGTTTGCAGGCTGTGGCCTGGCTTCTGGAATGTTCCCTGTGATGATGGCCTTGCCCCAGGGAGCCCTGTGGTCAGAGCCTACCGGCTCCCTGGCAGCGCCTTCCGGGCTGTGTTTTGCATTTTCATCCAGGTGGCGGCTTCATTAAACCACGTGAAACTTAAACTCAAGAAAGCTGTGTCAAAGGGTGAAGACCAATAAGAAGGCCCAGAACCTCGTCTACCAAGACTGCGGTCCATGCAGTGGGAAGGAAACTTTTATACAAAACAGGTGTGTGTGTGTGGAGGGTGGAGGGAGGCAGGAGTAAGGTGATGCATCCATGTATCCACGCGTGCACTATTTTACACTGACACGAGGCCTCTGCAACGTGCCGTCCCCTTTACTTGGGCGGCTTTTCTTCTACTCTTTGTTCCCTTATTTTTCTACTCAAGGAAAACCCACGGAGACTCTCCTTCTCTGTCATTCTCTGTCTCAGGCATTCTTGTTCGTTTTTTTATTAACAGTTTAGCAGCAAGTTGGTTTCCATACAACCCCCAGTGCTCTTCCCCACAAGTGCCCCTCTCCATGACCATCGCCCCCACGCCTTCCCCCCTCCCTCGTCAGCCCTCCCTTTGTTCTCAGCCTTCAAGAGTCTCTCATGATTTCTTTACTGAATTATTTTTTCCCCTCAGTTTCCGGTTTTTTGTTTTCAACTCTCTCCTCTGCAGAAACGTAAGCCCTGCCAGGGCAGGGTCCACTTCTGTCTTGTTCTCTGTTGTTTCGTTAGCGTCTGATCTGCAGTCTGGCACGTTGTATGCGATGACTGCTTGTTTAAGAATGAATTAGGGTCCCTGGGTGCCTTCATGAATCCAAGCCCCGCATTAGACTCTGCTGACAGAACCTTGAACCTGTTTCCGATTCTGTGTCTCCCTCTCTCTGTTCCTCCCCTGCTCACGCTCTGTCTCTGTCTCTCAAAAATGGATAAACATTAAAAAATATTTTAAGAGAGGAAAAAATGAATTAAAAAACAAAAATCACTGAACTGCTACGACATGTCATTCCACAAAATAGAAATTAAAATTATAGTTTCTTCTCTATGAAAACTTAATACTCTAATTAAAAGTGAAGTCACAATATAGTAAGGACCATATAATGTATATTGGAAACAAACTGGAAAGTGTGTTATGTTTGGGGGTCAAAGAGAGGTAATGCTTTGGCAAAGGTCCCCTTACCGGGGTCTTGTTTCTTTAACTGAGTCATCTCTGAAACACTTTCCACTGAATGTGGAGGAGAGAGAGAAGCCATTTCTACCTGTTTGGAAGATACCAACTGTTTTTTCTCAGTGCATGCACCGAAGATCATTGCAAGCATCTCTTAATAGCTAATTAGGTGGACTAGGAACTGGAGTTATTAGAACACACATACCAACAAGCAAAAACAGATGATGGGGATTCTATTTATAAATTTATATCTAGAAAATTTGCAGACATAGCAACTAAGAATTCTCTGCCGTTACTAAAAGGCCACGGCCAAGATGTGACCGTGTTAATACACCCAACTGTGGAAAATTGGGGTTTGACAAACATGTCTAAGAGTTTCTAAAGCTACTGCATAGGATGAGGCAAGAATTACTCCTTCCTGCCTATTTTCAGTAGGTTATAGTAGGTAAATATTGATGCATTTAACTCAGTAACTACAGGCGTTTCCCTGAGACATGGTGGGTTTGGCTGCAGACCTCTGCAATGAAGTGGTCAAATGGGCTTTTTGGTTTCCCAGAGCATATTACAGGTGCATTTACACTACATCGTAGTCTACTAAGTGTGCAAAAGCATTATGCCTAAAAAATAATGTATATACTTTATTTTTCTTAAATAGTTTATTGTTAAATTGGTTTCCATACAACACCCAGTGCTCTTCCCCACAAGTGCCCTCCTCCATCACCTCCACCTCTTTCCCCCCCCTCCTCCTTCCCCTTCAACCCTCAGTTCGTTTTCAGTATTCAATAGTCTCTCA
>NC_043714.1:1789015-1796443 GCF_006229205.1 Suricata suricatta
CAAAACTTGAGAGACTATTGAATACTGAAAATGAACTGAGGGTTGAAGGGGAAGGGGGAGGGGGGAAGAGGTGGCGGTGATGGAGGAGGGCACTTGTGGGGAAGAGCACTGGGGGTTGTATGGAAACCAATTTGACAATACTAAAAAAAAAATAAGCTGTATTAGAAAGCTGTAATAATCCAGACAATACAGTATTGGCACAGAAACAGACATATAGACCAATGAAATAGAATGGAGAATCCAGAAATGGACCCACAAATGCGTGGCCAGTTAATCTTTGACAAAGCAGAAAAGAATACCAGTGGAAGAAAGACAATCTCTTCAGCAAAACCGGAAAACTGGACAGTGACATGCAGAAGAATGAAAGTTTCTTATACCTCACACAAAAATAAATTCAAAATGAATGAAAGACATAACTGTAAGAAACCATCATAACTCTAGAAGAGAAAGCAGGTAACAACCTCTTTGACGTTGGCCAGAGCACCTTCTTGCTTGATATGTCTCCAGAGGCAAGGGAAACAGAAGCAAAAAGGAACTATTGGGACATCATCAAGATTAAAAGGTTCTGAACTGCAAAGGAAACAATCAACAAAACTAAAAGAGCTGATGGAATGGGAGTAGATATTTGCTAGTGACATATCAGAAGAAGGGTTAGTATATCCAAAATCTATAAATAACTTACCAAACTCAACAAATGAAAAACAAATTTCTTCATTTCCAGTGAAGAAATGGAGAGAAGGCATATATAGATACTTCTCCAAAGAAGACATCAAGATAGCTAAAAGACACATGAAAAGATGCTCCACATCATTCATCATCAGGGAATACAAGTCAAAACCACAATGAGATATCACCTCACACCTGTCACAGTGGCTAAAATTAACAACTTAGGACACAGCAGGTGTTGGCAATGAAGCAGAGAAAGGGGAGCCCTCTTGCACTATTGGTGGGAATGAAAACTGGTGCTGCCACTCTGGAAAATGGCTCTACTCTAAACCCAACCCGGGATAAAGGGCATCAATGGAAAACATACACTAACATCACATTTAATGGTAAAAGACTGCATACTTTCCCTTAAGAGCAAGAACGAAACAAGAATGCTTACTCTGACCACTTCTATTCAACATTGTATGAGAGGTTCTAGCCAGGTCTGTTAGGCAACAAAACGAAATAAAAGGCATCTAGATTGGAAAGGAAGTAAAACTAAATCTGCTTACCAAAGACACAATTTTGTACATACCAAATTCTAAGGAATGCATTAAAAAACTATTAGGACTGGAGCACTTGACTGTCTCCAGAGCCATGCAATAGAGCATGTGATACTTGATCTTGGGGTTGCGAGTTTGAGCCCCATGTTGGCTGTGGAGATAACTTAAAAATAAAATCTTTAAAAAATAAATAGGGGTGGGGGCTCAGTCAGTTGAGCATCCAACTTTGGCTCAGGTCATGATCTCATGGTTCATGGGTTCGAGCCCTGTGTTGGGCTCTGTGCTGACCACTAGCTCAGAGCCTGGCGTCTGTTTCGGATTCTGTGTCTCCTTCTCTCTCTGTCCCTCCCCTGTTCATTCTCTGTCTCTCTCTGTCTCTCAAAAATAAATAAATGTAAAAAAATTTTTTAATACGTAAATACATAAATAGAGGTGCCTAGGAGGCATAGTCTATTAAGCATCCAACTCTTGGTCTCAGGTCTTGATCTTGGAATCATGAGTTCAACCCTCCCACTGGGTTCTGCACTGGGCATGAAGCCTACTAAATAAATAAACAAATTGATTAATTAATTAAAAATTAAAATATAAAAAAAATTCCATTCTTAATGGCATCAAAAAGAATTAAATACTTTGGAATAAATTTAACAAAAGAAGTGTAAAACTTATACTCCAAAAACTTAAAAAACTGAAAGAAATTAAAGATCTAAGTAAAGATTTTTAAATCCCATGTTTATGGGTCAGAAGACAACATTAAAATGGCAATATTCTCTAGCTTGATCTACAAATTCAACACAATACCTACCAGAATCTCAGCTGACTTATTTTATAAATTGACAAGCTGACTCTAAAATTCATATGGAACTGCAAGGGATCTCGAATAGCTAAAATAATCCTGAAAAAGAAGAATAAAGTAGGAGGACTCACACTTCCTAATTTCAACGTATTCTAGGGGCGCCTGAGTGGCTCAGTTGGTTGAGCCTACAACTTAGGCTCAGGTCATGATCTCACAGTTCCTGAGTTCGAGCCCCGTGTCAGGCTCTGTGCCTGACAACTCAGAGCCTGGAGCCGGCTTTGGATTCTGTATCTCCCTCTCTCTCTGCCCCTCCCCCACTCATTCTCTCTCTCTCTCTCTCTCTCTCTCTCTCTCTCTCTCTCTCTCTCTCTCAAAAAATAAATAAACAAAAACCTAAAAAAAACTTATTCTAAAGCAACAATGTGTTACTGACTGTGTCAACAAGGATAGACATATGTATCAATAAAATAAAACTCATACATCTATGGCCAACTGATTAAAAAATTTTTTTAATGTTTTATTTATTTTTGAGAGAGAGAGAGAGAGTTTATGAGCAGGGCAGAGTCAGAGAGAGAAGGAGACAGAGTCAGAAGCAGGCTCCAGGCTCTGAGCTGTCAGCACAGAGCCCAACACAGGGCTCGAACCCACAAACGTGAGATCATGACCTGAGCCGAAGTCAGAGGCTTAACTGACTGAGCCACCCAGGCGGTCCATGGCCAACTGATTTTAAACAAGAGTGCCAAAAATTATTAAATGGGATAAGAGTAGTCTTTTCAACAGATGGTGCTGGGACAACTGGATAACCACAGGGAAATAATGAAGTTACCTTACACCATACACAAAAATTAACTCAAAATGGATAAAAGAGCTAAAACTATAAAACTCTTAGAAGAAAATAGGGGGAAATCTTCATGATATTAGGCTTGTCAATGATTTCTTGGATATGACATGAAGGCAAAGGCAACAAAAGAAAAAACAGGTAAAACTGGACTTCACCAAAATTAAAACCTTTTGTGCATCAAAGGACACTATTAAGATTGTGAAAATACAACCCATGGAATGGGATAAAAATATTTACAAATCATATATCTGATAAGGGATTTATATCTATAATATATTTTTAAAAAACTCTTAACAATTTAGGGTCACCTGCGTGGCTTGGTTGGTTAAGTGTCCAACTTTGGCTCAGGTTGTGATCTCATGGCTTGTGAGTTCAAGCCTCGCTTGGGGCTCTGTGTTGAAAGCTCAGAGCCTGGAGCCTGTTTCAGTTTCTGTGTCTCACTCTCTCTCTGCCCCCACCCCCATAACCTGCTCATGCCCTGTCTCTCTGTCTCTCAAAAATAAATAAAAATTAAAAAAAAATTAAAGAGCTCTTACAACTTAATAACAAAAACACAACCATATTAAAAAATGGGCAATGGATCTGAAAGATGTTTCTTCAAAGATATACAGATAGCCAGGAAGTACATGAAATGATGTTCATCAAAGAAATGCATAATCAAAACCATCATGAGATATCACTTCATACCCACTAGAATGGCTCAAATCCAAAAGTCAGATAACAACAAGTGCTAGCAAGGATTGGAGAAATGAAACCCACATACCCAGCTGTTATTAATGTAAAATGGTGCAGCCACTTTGGAACACAGTCTGGGAATTCCTCAAGTAATTAAACATAGAGCTACCGTATGACCCAGCAATTCTACTCTTGGGTATATTTTCAAGAGAAATGAAAATATGTCCACACAGAAACTTGTACATGAATATTTATAGCAGCATTATTCATAATATCCAAAAGGTGAAACAACACAAATATTCACCAATGGATGAATGGATAAGGAAAATGAAGTATACCCATAGAAATATTACTCAGCCATAAAAAATGAAGTACTGATAAATGCTATAATGAATCTCAAAAACATAATGCTAGGTGAAAGAAACCAATCACAAAGTATCATATACTATATGATTCGATTTATATGAAAGTCCAAAACAGGGAAATCTGTAGAGACAGAAAGTAGATTAGTGTAGATTAGTGGTTGTTTAGAGTTGGGGGTTGGGGAGGCCCTAAGGGTGATAGCTAAATGGTATGATGTTTCTTATTTAAGTTATTAAAACATTCTAAAACTATAATGATTATTAGACATATGTGAATATACCAAAAACATTGAATTGCATACCTTGAGTAGATGAATCTAGTATGTACGGTATGATATGGGAATTACATCTTAATAAAACTTTTTGAAGTGTATACATTCAGGAGTATAGAGATCTATGTTCAGATCCCCAAACTGTGATTAGTAGATATCTGTCCTTGGAGTAGTTCTTAATATCTCTGAGTCTTAGTCTCATCTGTGAAATAGGAATTAATTAAAATAATACATATAAGGCACTAAGCATGCCTAGAATAAAGTATATATCCAACAAGTGTCAGCTATTATATTGCCCAGTCTTGCAGCACTGTTCAGTTCTGGAATCCCAATTTCCCAAACATTTCTATGCCATTTAAATAACCTTCTCTTTAAGCCTATAGCCCGGAGAATGGTAAGAATGGTATATAGGAAGACTGTATATTGTGTATGATGCTGTGTTAGCTTAGAAATGTAGATTTTCTTTTTTTTTTCTTTTCTTTCTTTCTTCTTCTTTTTTTTTTTTTTTGAGAGAGAGAGGGAGAGAATCTTAAGATCTGTGCTCCCAGCTCAGAACCCCATGTGGAGCTTGATCTCACGAAGTCAAAGTCAAAATCAAGAGTTGGATGCTTAACCAACTAAGCCACCCAAGTGCCCTGGAAATTTGGCCTTTCTCATTCTGCCATTGACTCACTTCTTTTAATCTTCTACTCATGACCTCAAACTTATTCATCAAATTAGTTCTTTATTTGGATTAATGAGCTGTCCTCCATTCACAAATGACAGACACTTAATTCAAATAAATTTGAAGGAAGAAAATAAATTTATTGGCTTATATAACAGGAAATTGGGAAATCCAAGGATGGAGTTGAGTTCACATACTCAAAAATTTTCATTTTTCTGCAACTTTGGATCTGATTTTCTCTCTGTGACTGCTTTCACTGGCAGAGTATCTCTTTAACCAAAGTTTAGTCAGTTTCCTCTGAACTGTCTTCTCAACCAAGTTCTAACTTTTGGGCTTCTGTGTTCATCCCTGCATTGTCTAATTTTAGCAAGAATCCTATGGAGTCAGTTTAACCAGAATCTCCCATCCTTGATATCTCATCACTCTCAATCTCTGTTAGGGCTCCTCATCTTCCACCATCCCCCTTTTGAGGTCCAATATTCTTGGCCTGCCTTCAGCAAGAATCCTATTAGGTTGTTTTTCTAGACTCCTCCCTTACCCTTGATGTTTTCTCTTAATTTTCCCTCCACCTACCCTACTCCTTGGCTATAAATTCCCAATTTTCCTTATTATATTTGGAGCTGAGTCCAATATGTCTACTGCAAAATCCCATTATAGTGATCCCTATATCTATTGTGATAGTCCCCCTGAGTAAAATCTGCCTTACCATTCTTAAACAAGTATCATGTATAATTTTTCTCTTTAACATCACACTTCCTGAGCTTGGGTTTTACCAAGCAGGGGCATAGTTGCAGGCAGTTTCAGGGTTATGTCATTCTGGTTAATCAGCCCCAAAGGAAAGAGGAAATATCTCTCTTAGTATCTGTATTTAAAAGAATCTAAGCTATTCCTCACAGCAGCTATGTGAAGGATGCATTTTCTAAGCTTAGGAGAATTTTATCAAGAGAATGCCTACTAATGCCATATATAATTGCTTTGGACTATGTATCATATCCTTCCACAGCACTAAAATGTATATTTTGTTTTAGTATTTAAAAGGGTCTACAAAGAGCCAATCCTTACTGACCAAGGATGAATGTAAGAGATGCCTATTAAACTGCAAATGACATTCTGGTCATCTTTTCCATCCTAAAGAATTTTCTTGAGGAAAGCTCTTAGAACATTAGTCTGGTGAGATTGTTGTCCAGTCTTGATATACTCAGTAGAATAATGGAACTATTCAGGCTGCATGCTACTAACTTAGTAGCTGATGAATTTCAAAGGAAACCTATCCTGGCCTCAGCTTCAATCCTTGTCATCATACTCCATACCTTACTCTTGCTTTTCCCTGATCTAATTCTGGCCTCTTAACAGATTGAGAATATGCTAAATCTAGGATTCTGGTGGCCTGCTGCTTTTTAATTTTTTTCCTCTTTTTTTTAAAAGTCTATTTATTTGAGAGAGAGAGAGTGAGAGCAAGTGGGGGAGGGGCAGAGAGAGGGAGAGAGAACAAATCCCAAGCAGGCTCCATGCTGTTAGCACAGTTTGACCTGGGGCTCAAACCCATGAACCATTAGATCATGACCTGATCCAAAGTCAGACACTTAACTGACTGAGTCACACAGTTCCCCCTAAGTTTTAAATTTTAACAGATTTTATTTTTTAGAGCCATTTTGGTTCACAGAAAATAAGTGGAAGATACAGAGATTTTCCATATACCCCCACTAACACACACAGAGAGCCTCCTCCATTATCAATATCCCCCATCAGAGTAGTACGTTTGTTACAACTGATTGGCCTACATCAGTTCATCATCAGTCAGAATCCACAGTTTATATAGGGTCTTGGTGTTGTACATTCTGTGGGTTTGAATAAATGTATAATGACATGTATATATCATTATAGTGTCACACAGAATATTTTCACTGCCCTAAAAATCCCCTGTGCTCAGCCTATTGATTGCTTCCTCCCCCCAATCCCTGACAACCACTGATCTTTCTACTGTCTCCATAGTTTTACCTTTTCTGGAATGTCATATAGTTAGAATTATATAGTAAGTAGCCTTTTCATATTGGGTTCTTTCACTTAGTGATATGCATTTATATTTCTTCCATATCTTTTCCTTTTTGAATAGTGTAAGTTATGACTTCCCACTAAGAAGTTACACTTTGACTTAATACCTCTTGGTATTCATTTGGGCTATGTTCTAAAAGATTAGTTCTTTTTTTTTCTTTTCATTTAAAAATTTTTTTTCTTTTTTTAAATGCCTTTTATTTATTTTTTTCTATTTCCTTTTTTTAAATAGTGTATTGTCAAATTGGCTTCCATACAACACCCAGTGCTCTTCCCCATAAGTGCCCTCCTCCATCACCACCTCTTTTCCCCCCCTCTCCCTTCAACCCTCAGTTCATTTTCAGTATTCAATAGTCTCTCAACTTTTGTGTCCCTCTCTCTGCCCAACTCTCTTTCCCTCTTCCCCTCCCACTGGTCTTCCATTAGGTTTCCCCTGTTTTCCTGTTAGACCTATGAGTGCAAACATATGGTATCTGTCCTTCTCCGCCTGACTTATTTCACTTAGCATGACACCCTCCAGGTCCATCCACGTTCCTACAAATGGCCATATTTCATTCTTTC